>NC_031498.1:31809753-31843376 GCF_000237925.1 Schistosoma mansoni | reverse complement strand
AGTTGAAATCATGAGTCAATTGAAGCTAGACTACCATGGAAAACCTAGAAGCACTGGACAGCCAACTCGTCCTATGGTGGGACTCCTCAGCAGTGCGCATCCACGAAGTTAGATATTAACACCGTTGGATGCCAGCCGGCTCAGTGGTCTGGAGGTTAAGTGCTCGCGCGCGAGACTGGTAGGTCCTGGGTTTGAATCTCGCAAGGTGGGATCGTGGATGCGCATTGCCACTGAGGAGTCCCACAGTAGGACGAAACGGTCGTCCAGTGCTTCAATGTTTTCCATGGTGTTCTAGCTTCAATTGACTCATGATTTCAACTATACATAGTAATAATAGTAATGATAATAATAATAGTTCATTTGACTGATTTTATGAAATAAAGACATTATAGTTAGTCAGTTATAACCAATGAACAATCTGGCTTATATGTAAATCAATTCAAGTTACTAACGTCTTATAAGAACGACGACGTTAAACTATTAAGATAAATCTCAGAACAGTAGAAGTTAGACGAAACAGGTGGTCCCCATAGGGGGGCCATACCCCGAGCCCTTGACTTGTAGGTTTAAACCATAAGGCAGTGGAGTAACTTTAGAAGATGCAGTCCCTTGTTGTCCGATGACCAAAAATTGGTTGATAAGTCTTTTGTTCCCTCAAGATCATAGAGCTCATATGCACCACTAGTTTGAACCCGGGGTTTTCCAACTCCCCAAAGTGGATCCCCCGTATCCATCAACCCGGGTAAAGCGCCTGACATTCGCTCAATTGATCCACGTTTCGTAGAAATGACACACACACAGAGATACAAATTCAGTACTATTTAAAATTTTCAAACAATTATTTAAAGACAATCTACTGGCTATTAGAGCTCAGTAGTAGCACAATATAAGTTTGAGTTTCAGTATAATCATCAAAACTGGAATGTAAGGACAACTAATTGATGAGTAACTATCTGAATTTCATTAATTGTTTAGGATCATTCCAGGGAAATAGAAGCAAATATGAAAAAGAATGAATAACAACTGGAAAGAACTGGAAAGGATTACCCAGGACAGGGTTGGATTGAGAATGCTGGTGAGCGGCCTATTTCTCCTCCACCAGGGGTAACAGGCGTAAGTAAGTAAGTAATACCAGAGATTAGATATCCTCTTTTTTTATAAAATCTGATCATTTTTCACAATCACAGGGGATTCTCATATTCTTATCCTAATTATATTATAACTCATAGAAGTGATCAGAAGGGGTTTTGTGGATATTTCAGTATTTTCATAGTTGAAATCATCAGTCAATTGAAGCTAGACCACCATGGTAGGTCCTGGGTTCGAATCTCGCGAGTGCGCGATCGTGGATGCGCACTGCCACTGAGGAGTCACATAATAGAACGAAGCGGCCGTCCAGTGCTTCCAGGTTTTCCATTGTGGTCTAGCTTCAATTGACTCGTGATTTCATATAAGTGAATTGATACTATATCCTGATGAATCATCTCATAGAGTCAAGACTAGAAAGAAATCTATATCCAAATAGAGATGACTGAATTTCTTATTTTTCAATAGTCAAATACCAATTTGATATTGTTACTATGTCCATACAAACAATATAGGGATAAGTAATAAAAAGAACATACCATGTCATTGATAAACTTTAACTTATCTCCAAGCTTATGATGAGCACATGACTTGTGTTAATGCTCATTCATCATTTTAGTTTACTTTGTAGAAATGTATGAGTAATCCTAGTGAGTAAGTAGTGTGATTGAAGATAGTATGTCTGACGCATAATTGATTTAATATAGGAACAGATATATACATACTAGTTAGTCGTCATACATAATTAGGAAGTGTAGGAAGGATTTGAATGTGATCGACTTGGTCTCGTGTACTGTTATGGATAGGTTGGAAGAAAGCTAGGGGCGGCCACATCAAAAGCGTGGCACAAATCCATGAAGTCACTGACAAGTGGACTGAGTCATGGTGGTAGGTGTAGACTATTTGGTTGGGGTCCACGAGATGATAGTAATCGATGGTTAGAGACCTTGAATGACATGGATCGAAATCGTTTGCAATGGTGAAGGTGCATCCAATCTATGTGTTCTACCAAATTCTAATCTTCTCACTTCTTCATGTCCCTATCTTTTGTGTTCTCTTCCCAAATTTATTTCAGTGGATTATACTCCTTCAATAACATCTTCAAACCCTAATCTTCCACATAATGCTTATACTCTTACTACTTCTACCACTATGGAATTTGAATTGACAACTGCATCTCTGTGTTAATGCTGTATAGCAAATTGAAATGATGTACGTACGTACGAAGTTCTACGTTGTGACTGACTGACGTCATATATAATGTAAAACCTTGTGAATATGTGCTCATCGGTTCAAATTGCCACAATCTATTAAACAAACACACACATATACACAGAGGTGAAACTATCAAGGCAAATCTCAGAGTAGTAGAGGTTATTTATTTATTATTTATTGGTACAAAGGGGCACCAGATACATATGCGCCACACAAAACAATGAGAATGGGAAGAGAAAGGGGGAAGATGCGTATATATAAAATAAAACAAAAAATAGGATGAGAAAAAGAGAAGAGTAATGATGGGGGGAACTGAAATGTACAACCAGAAGACTCTTTCAGTTAAGAAAGTTAGAACCACTCTTTATGAAGAAAGTAAAAGAAGGTTACAGCAGGCTCGTCACTGGCTTCTATTCTGAGACATATCTGATAACGTCTCTAGCCACTGTGTTGCACCATCTCTTGGACCTCAGCCAGGGAGTCGTGAAGGACCAACAGAAGCTAGCCCTTTGCATCTTTCTTTCATACCACGACATCATGTCAGTAGAGGTAGTTACAATATTATTGGTAATAGAAAGGATTAGACATCGATTATACGATTCAAACAAATATATAATGAAGAAACCTCTCTATGTGTGTGTGTGAAGGTGAATATAATTGGAATGTTTACACCAAATCAAAGAACGCTTGAATGAGCAAATATTTTCAATAATTTCATTAATAGGCTTTATAGTTATAATCTCTAATTATTGTGTGTCAACCACCTACTGGTTGAAAATGAAGCCTTGGGCAATTTGCAAAAAAAAGTTATACCTAAACTGTTGAAAGAGAATCAATCGTCTCACAATGATTAAATTAAGGATAACAATATCAAAGTGTATGTGTGTGTGTGTGTTTTAACCGATGCAATCAATATGTTAATTAATATTTAACGTTAATCAAAGCCCGAGCTCGAACCGACGACCTATGGGTCTTTCAGTTAATAAATCGTTTTTATAACTGTGAATCGGTAGTCAATGTGTGTATGGAAATATGTAAAAACTATTTACAGGCATACGGATTGATGAAATATCAACTTAGACAATATTTCTAATTACTAGTAGTGTGGTGTATACCACTAATGTCAACAGATATAAATCGTATTTATCATGAATCGAAAGTGAAATTCCTGGAGGCAAATGGTTTAAAAGATCAGAGAAAATGGAACGAGAACAGAGAATGATTACTGTGAAAGTAAAAGAACAATGAAATCTGAGATGATTGATATTTTGCAAATGAAGTAAGAGACTGAGCAGTTGCAGTCCTAAACATCAATGGAAAGATTCAAACAAGTAATACTAAGTGAATTTAAACTTCACCCCATTGCACATGCAAGTGGCTATCAGGACTCAGTAGATAAGTGGATAACGTGATGGCGTTTAAAGCGAAAGGTACTGGGTTCGAGTCCCAGAGTGAACATCAACTATGAGATGCAAGTAAATCCACCATCTGATGAGTCCCAGATAGAACGAGACGTTTATCCTGAATTCCATTGCTAACCACTATCCATCTTTACTTATAAAACTTGTGACTTCCGGCAATATCGAGGCAGTTCGCACAAGATGCACATATGTCATACAAGAGACTGATCAATTGCAGTTCTAAACATCAATGGGAAGATTCAAACAATTTATTTACTGTATAGTTTTCAGATTTCACCAAGACATTCTGTAATTTTGTGTTTCAACTACGTTCGATTGTCCCCACTTATGTTCTCGTTTACTACAGTAGTATTAACCATATATATATATACACACACACACAGGATGTTATTCAACTTTCATAATGGGTTCACAATAAACGATCTTTCATGACCTAAATTAGAATTAAGATGACATGAACTGTCTGACATTAACACTATCACTGAAATAATATCAAGTGTGAGTTCATACGATAGTTGAACTTTTCCAATATGAATGTATCATGTTGCCATATACATTACAAAATAGGAACAGATAATTATCATATAAAAATAGTATGGGGTGGGGGTGTGGGAAGAATAAGAAAATGACACGTGAATACAAACTTACACAAATATACACCGACACACGTAGAAAATCAATAGTATAATTGTGATAATCATAGAACTGACACTTTCAAAAGGAGTAATGTAGATAGTTGATGATTAATTGAGACACACACATATATGAAATTTAAACAAAGAGAAATGTAAAAAAAAGAATGCATCGCACAAGTCTCATTTAATTTGTGTAAGGGCTGTGATACTGCCCGGGTGCACAAACTGAAACAGATGGTTTTCTTAGGGGGGCACACACCCGGAGCCTTGGATCTAAAGATCTGATCCACAAGGCAGTGGAGCATCATAAGGAGATGCAGTCCCATAGTAGCCGGTGACCAACAATAGGTTCATACGCCATTTGTTCCTTCAGGATACTGGAGCCATATGCACCATTGGTTTGGAATGAGGGTTTTCCAACTCCCCTAGGTAGATCCTCCGTATCCATCAACTCTGTTAAATCGCCGGACATTCGCTTTACGTCCTCTCAATTTGGTAAACAACACCCTCACCACGAGAATGCAGTGAGTAGGATTTCCGTGGCAGAGTCTATATACTCATGGCCATGTGAGAGCATTTCAAGAGGAAGAGTGGACTCTCCCAACTCTCGGCCGTACCAGGGCATTTGGGGGGCTTCTTCTACTACCACTACGACGACAACTACTACTATTAGCCTACTTCACTTTGGGCACCCGGATAATATCACAACCCTTACACAAATCCAATAAGATTTGTGTGACGCACATGTATCTGTTAACCCTTTGTACCAATATTTATGTGTTTAAATAAATAAATAAATACCACTATTAGCCAAGGATACAATTTATGCTCTGCCCCCCCTTTAATCTTTATCAAAAAATATTTGACGTCAAACAAAGAAAGCCATATTAAACATACTTTTTTCGGCATTAGAAAGAGAGGATACACATATATACACATATATATACATATGTATATACATACACACACACAGAGAGAGACAAACACCAGTAACCTAGTATATACAGTTGAAGCTTAAAAGAGAGAGAATAATAATAAAACAAAAAAAATTGGCGGAAATGAAAAAAAATTGATGATTGACCTTGATGTAAAATTTTATTTATTCCAATAATAGAACTATGAAATGTATCACAACATAGACAAATAAGTTAATTACTATAAGTCAATTATAACCTCTAATTATAGATTATATGAATCAAAGAAGGTACATCCAGCTGATGAGTCCCAAATAGGACGAAGGGCGCGTCCTGGATCCCACTCCTAGTCACTATCCATCATTGCTTTGAATCAAAGTTTGTTTAAAATGATTCACAAAAAGGTTTTCTTCTAGACAAATTGTAACTGAGTGAATTTTTAAATTTTATTTGGTAATGTTGTTTACTTGTCATCTTCTCATTGTTATATTTTAGGACTGTAATGGATCAGTCTCTTGTATGGTATATGCTGCATCCTGTACATACTGCCATGATATTGGGTGAAGTCATAAGCGTTATAGGCAAAGATGGATAGTAGCTAGCAATGGAATCCAGTTTGACGAGCATTTCGACCTATTTAGGACTCGTCAGTTGGATGTACCTGCATTTCAGAGTTAATGTTCACTCTGGGACTCGAACCTAGTATCGCTCACTTCAAAACGCCATCACATTATCTACTACCGAAATGATATATCATACATATATACAAACAAATAGACAACTGATTTTAGTATTGTTTGTTTGAATCTTCCCATCGATGTGTTAGGACTACAATTGGTCAGTCTCTAATTGGCATATGTGCATACTGTGCGTATTGCCTCGATATAGCCTTAATTCACAAGCATTGTATGCAAAGATGAATAGTGACTAACAGTGGAATCCAGGTTGACGCGCGTTTCGTCCTATTTGGGACTCATCATCTGGATGTACCTGCATCACAGAGTTGATGTTCATATCAACTCTGGATTCCACTGCTAGTCACTATCCATCTTTGCTTACAAATAGACAACTGATTTAAAAATTATCTGTGTACAAATTTTCATTTAAATAAACAAAAACTAATTCAATCTATTATGTCTAGACTATATAAGATAGTCAACTTTCTCTATGATTGTATTCAGGTTGTCGGCTAGTCAACATATTGAAATAAACAATATTGATAATAGAATGAAAGAGAAAATATTCATTCTAATGTGTTAACCTTATGATAAGAATTAATATTGAAGATATTTTCATATACTGCTGCTCAGTGGTCTAGTGGTTAAGCGCTTGGACACGAGACTGATAGGTCCCAGGTTCGAATCTTCTTCGGGGCGGGATCGTGGATGCGCACTGCCACTGAGGAGTCTCGCAATAGGACGAAACGGCTATCCAGTGTTTCTAGGGTTTTCCATGGTAGTCTAGCTTCCATTGACTCATGATTTCAACTATATAAAATACTGCAATTGTTAGAGATTCAATTATTGAATTCGTATATTCGGATTTAAGTTGAATCTCCGTATGTGTGTGTGTGTGTGAAAGAGAGATAGAGAAAGAGAAGAGACAATTAAGGCAAATGATTCAATTCAGTTGACTGAATTAAGGTAGTATATCAAACTAGATTCACACAAACTACACTTTTAATCTTTGAAGGTCAAGAGGTTATTGGGGTTTAAAATGTAGGAGAATTGAAAAGAAAATAATTGGAATAAGAAAATATCACCAAAACAAATATTGCCTTTGGGATTTATATTGGGGAAAGAAAAAGTGGTTAATAATGTGACTCACAATTAACCATACCAGATAAATGGTCATTAAAAGTCAACGAATCAATTAGGATTATAAAATGAAATAGGTAACTATTGATAATGTCTCCAATCTCTCAGTGGGGAGGGGGATAAATACTTATTACAAATAGTCGATAATCATTCTGTCTACTCAGTTTAAGGTTAAAAGAAAGATACAAAATTTAGAAATTGAGATTTAACACAACTTGCCTTCAAATGCCCTAGTACGACCGATAGTGGGGAGAGTCCGCTCTCCCTCTCCAAATGCTCTCACATGACTACGAGTATATAACCTCTGACAGGGAAGTCCTGCTCACTGCCTTCTCGCATCAAGGGTGTTGTCTACGAAATTGAGAGGACGAAAAACGAGTTTCTGGCGCTTTAACCAAGTTAGTGGACACGGCGAGTCCACATAGGGGAGTTGGAAAACCCTGATTTCAAACCAATGGTGAGCGTTGGCTCCATGATGCTGAGGGAACAAATGGCGAATGAATCAAATCCTGTTCCTTTTATGTATAAACAATCACTTCAGTAGTAGTATTTCCGGTCGCTGAATAGTAAATCTAACTCAAGTGATAATTTTAGATTGTGTCTAGTAATGCAATCAAAGATCTATATCTCCTCTTAATCGGAACTTGTTATCAGCTATTGGTTTTACAGCACGTCATATTAAAGTCTCAACAAGTAATCTACACTAGATCATAAAATTATAAAAGTAGTCAACTTGTTTAACGAATATGGTATTACTTGTAGGGGTTTCTATATTTTCCAGTTGTTCATGTTCCAGACAAATGTGTATCAATTCATACAGCCTAATACCTACCGTTTCGAACTCCAGCTCGTTACTTATGAAACTATCGAGTCCATAATGCTTCACGTTCAGTTAGTCGGTAATACTTAGCGTAAAACCTGGAACATGGGTACATCGGTTCAAGTTGCTACACTCCATTAACACAGTGAGACGAAGTTGTCAAGGTGGATCTCAGAGTAGTAGAGGTTGTAACAATATTATTGGCAATAGAAAAGATTAGATATTTAATGTATGAATCGAGAAGATATGAATTAGTGGAATTTTAAAAATTTTGGTGAAGTTTTGTCCTGTGACCTGGATGGTTTGGTCGTGGATCTTTCATCGTTCTTCTGAACGACATCATCAACAAAAACTTCGAGTAGAAGTGAAGTGTTCGGATTTCTTCACATGTGGTTCACAGTTTGTCCTGTACACCTCGATGATGATTGGTTCTTGTTGACCTTAAATATGTCATTGTTTACTTTGAGGTGTACAGGAAAAGCTGTGAACCACATGTGGAGAAGTTCGAACACTTCGCTTCTATCCGGAGTTTCTGTTGATGATATCAATATTAAAATATTAGTTCTAAAATTTAAAGTCTAATAATCTTGATTTTCATTTGAGGCGTTCAAGTTTAAGACTATGAAATTATTCATACTTAGTAGAAAAAATATTTCACTTTTCATAATGTCATTCAATATACTATACCTTACATTGTTTATCTAAGTCAGTCAGTCAGCTACAACGTAGGATCAGGCACATTTATGCATCCGTCCAAGTTGCCATACCTCGTTAGCACAACCAGATGAACACCGGATTCATAGAAGTAATTAATTTAGTGGTGGTAGTATATAAAAGATATGTTGTATATAAGGATATAGTATAGGAAAGAAAAAAAAGTTATGAAGCAATTTTAATCTCAAGGTTTAAGGGAAGATAAAGGGTGTATACACGTACGCCATCGTGATCGATTCTGAGCCATGTCACACAGAGTCTCCAACCATTGGTTACGATGATCACGCGGACCCCAATCAAGTAATCTGCATCTACCAACATGGCTCAAACTAGAAGTTAGTAACTTCATGTTCTGATGCCACGTTTTGGTTTGACCGCCCCTAACTTTCTTCCAACCATCCTCGATACTAGTCATCATAGCGCATCGTGGTAATCGGTGTTCAGGCATACGTAACACATGGCCCAACCATCTCAGTCGATGAAGTCGAAGGAGAGTACCTTCTATTATACAAACCTATGAAGTCATGATTTATTCTATACAATATAAACATCTACCCTCTTCAAAACTTAAAATGTTAACTCAACAGTGTGTATGTGTGTGTGTGCATAAAAACTTCAATTACCATAGAAAATAATCAAGTGATTTCATTCATATGAATCATAGTCATACAATAAGACATTTATTTCTTCTAATTATGAGATTTAGATATGTAAGCAACAGTAGATACTTAATGTATGTGAAAATTTTACATCACTTCTCTCTCTGTGTGTGTGTCTATGTATAAACAAAGGCGAATCAAATTTTTCTCAGTCAATAAGTAAAGTGACCTCCTCTCTCTCTCTCTCTCTTATACAGACATAGATAGATACCTGCATGAAGAAGTCAATGATAGACTCCTTTTTTTGTGTATCTATTGTCTATGTGAACAACTCAGTTGGATACCATGTCCTGGTGTGTTAGTCACTACCATCATTGAGTTATTCTAGAAATTAATGTTTTCATATTATTATCTACATCCATAGTTGAAATCATGAGTCTATTGAAGCTAGATCACCATGGAATTTCATAATCTACCATACATCTTCAATGTACAACTAGTGACATAATTCAAAATCAAAGAGTCAATGAAATGTTGGAAGTTTTAGACAGAATAAAACTGTTCATTAGTATAGTAATTCACTTGGTCAGTCAGTCAGTCACAACGTAGAACTTCGTACGTACGTACATCAGTTCGAGTTGCCATACCACATTAGCACAGAGATGCAGTTGTCGATTCAAATCCCATAGTGGTAGAGGTAGTAAGAGTATAAGCAGTAATCGAAAAGATTAGGTTTTGAAAATGTTATTGAATTAGTATAATCCAATGAAATAAATTCGGAGAGAAAAAAGAGATAAAGACATGAAGAAGTGAGAAGATTAGAATTTGGTAGAACACATAGATTGGATGCACCTTTGCCATTGCAAACGATTTTGATCCAAGTCATTCAAGGTCTCTAACCATCAATTGCTATCATCTCGTGGATCCCAATCAGGTAGTCTACACCTACCACCATGACTCAGTCCACTTGTCAGTGACTTCATGGATTTGTAATTCACTCGGTATTGTTTACTTGTATCTTCCCATTGTTATTTAGGACTGCAATTGATCAGTCTCTTGTTGATATATTTGTATACTGTGTGTATTGCCTTGATATTGATTTAATTCACTAACATTATAAACAAGGGTGTATGGTGGCTAGCAGTGGAATCCCGGACAACCATTTCGTCCTATTTGGAACTCTTCAACTGGATGTACCTTCATCTTAGTATTGATGTTCACTCCGAGATGCAGGTACATCCAGCTGACGAATCCCAAATAGAAAGAATGAGACGTCCTGGATTCCACTGTTAACTAATATCCATCATTGACAGATTTTATTTGAACAACTGATGTCTTGAAACACACACACAACATATGAGTGGTAGCAGTTGACAGAAATCAGTGAATATAAGTATTATGCTGGTTTACATCATAATTAAGGTGTAATTTATCATATTCAAGAAGACTGATATCTTCTTACCGATATAAACCCTGTACATCGACCAATAACATAACAATAACTGATGTTATCACTGAAATATTCAGATCAGAAATGACCTACGAGTGAATTAAAACCTTCACATTGTTATGTCACATATATTAAAGATGAATGTCATGTTACGCAGTATTCTTAAAAGGGGTTCTTATTACTAAATCTATTATGTAACCAAGTAATCATACTGACTGGTGTCATGTTGTTTAGATTCAAAGATAACAAACAAAATATATAAAAAAATTGTAAAAAACAAAAAAAAAGATAAAAATCAATAAGCATACAGATTGTGAAAAAAAGGGTAAACAGTATAAAATGACATAACCATATGTTGATGAAATGATAAAATATTAGAACATCTGGTATCATTCAAAGCCTTAACAATTAAAAATCAATAAATTAAGGAATTTAAGTCGTCAAACAAACAATATTAAGTGAATTCAAACTTCACCCCCATTACACAAGCAAGTGGCTATCAGGATTTAGTAGCTAAGTGGATAACGTGATGGTGTTTGAAGAGAAAAGTACTGGGTTCGAGTCCCAGAGTGAACATCAACTCTGAGATTCAGGTACATCCAGCTGTCGAGTCCCAAATAGGACGAAACGCGCGTCAAACTGGATTCCATTGCTAGTCACTATCCATCTTTGCTTATAATGTTTGTAAATTAAGGCAATATCGAGGTAATACACACAGGATGCACATATACTAATTAGAGACTGACCAGTTGTAGTCCTAATCATCAATGGGAAGATACAAACAAACAATACTAAGTTATTTCAGTCAGTCAGTCAGCTACAACGTAGGGACAGGCACATTTATGCATCAGTCCAAGTTGCCATACCTCGTTAGCACGACAAGATGAACACCAGATTCATACTAAGTTAGTTAAATCGTTATTATTATTATTAATATACACAATCAATTAGTAACAAGAATTTAAACTTGAATTAAACTAGTAGAAATCTCAACTACAATTATTGATTTACCTGTCAATTACGACCCTTCATTCAATAAATTACTGGTTTAGTAACTACCTAATCATATGCAACATAGTACCTGATATATATAATTGTGTATTGATTCAACTTGTCGTGTCATATTAATATAGAGAAATGAAATTATTACAAGACAAATCGTGGAGTAATAGAAGTAGTCATAGTAACAATAATTAGAAACAATTAAGTATCCATTCTAACTTTCATTATGTATAAAAGTCAGGTACAAAGGGGCACCAGATATATATGCACCACACAAATCTCATTTGATTTCTGTGAGGGATGTGATACTACCCGGGTACCCAAACAGAAGCAGGTGGTTTTCTTAGGGGGCCACACCCAGAACCTTCAACCTAAATTTCTGATCCACAAGGCAATGGAACATCGTGAGGAGATGCAGTCCCATGGTAGCCGGTGACCAACGGTTGGTTCTTACGCCATTGGTTCCCTCAGGATACTGGGGCCCATGTGTACCATTGGTTTGGAATCAGGGTTTTCCAACTCCCCTAGGTGAACTTTCCGTGTCCATCAATCCGGTTAAAGTGTCGGACATTCGTATTTCGTCCTCTCAATTTCGTAAACAACAGTAATGCCACGAGAATGCAGTGAGTAGGACTTCCCTTTTAGAGGCTATATACGCATGGCCATGTGAGAGCATTTGTAGAGAGAGAGCGTACTCTCCCCACTCTAGGCTGTAACAGGGCACTTAGGAACATAATGTTAAATGTCATTAAAATAACTTTATCATGATATCATATTTCATGGATAGTATGCTTTAAACATTTTGCCACATCTAATCTTAGCTTATTTTACTACTGGTATATATATTTACATTGTAAAATGAACCCAATTATTACTTAACAGCTGGAGACAATTCAAAACGCGCATCTTGAATCCCACTCCTAACCACATTTGATCTATTCCATATGAATGAAGGAAAGTTGAACCTTCGGTAAAAATTTTAAAACATCATGCCCCCCCCCCAAATAATAATACCTAGTAAAGCTAAACAAGGTAGGATAATGATTAGGGGTGGAATCTAGGACTCCAGTTTCGTTTGGTATAAGATTCAACAACAGTATATAACCTTAGCATTCTAGGTATGACTATAAAATGATGAGAAGGAGAAGAAAACAATTACAAGACAATAGATTCAATTATTCTAGTACTATCAACTTTATGGATAAGCTGTCGAGCAGAAATGACAAGTTTTAACATTATTTACAATATCATAATTGGATTTATGAAGTGGAACAATGATTACGTAACCAATACACTATCAATTATAGATTTGTAATGTGTTACACCTATTTTAGTTCGGGCTGTTAAGTAGTCTCCTTAACCATCTATCTATACTTACTTACTTACTTACTTCCACCTGTTACCCCTCGCGGAGGAGCTATTCTAGAGTTATTGCCAGTCCCAAGCCCGGGTAAAGAAGGAAGGTTGGGTATGGGTTTAGCAACCACATCCCATAGAAAAACTAACTCGCTAAAAAAACACTAACCATCCATCAATACAACAACAAAAATGTAACTTAAAACAAATTACATAATTACACTTCAGTAATAAATTATGATAATTTTTCACAGTTGAAATCATGAGTTAATTGAAGCTAGACCAACATGGAAAACCTGGAAGCCCTGGACGGCGGTTTCATCCCGTTATGAGACTCCTCAGTGTCAATGCTCATCCACGGTCCTGCCTCGCGAGATTCGAACCCAGGACCTACCAGTTTCGCACCAGAGCACTTAATTGATAGACCACTGAGCCGGTCGGCCGGCCGGCATCCATCGGTGTTAATGTCTAACTTCAACCAACCCACGAAGTTTGAGCAACCGTTCACCATAATAGGACGAAACGGCCGTTCAATGCTTCTAGGTTTTCCATGGTAGTCTAGTTTCAATTGACTCATGATTTCAACTATGAAAAATACTGAAATCTTCACAAAAACCCCTTCAAATTTTGATAAACTATCAAAATACATTGGACTTACTCTTTCTAATTTTAATCGTTTAATTGGTATTAAACTATCATTCAATCCACATTGATTCATTGATTCATCAGTTTTTACAGCAAATTCATATGGATCAATTGATTCATTAATTCCATTAGATGATGTAGTTGATGTAGATGATGAACAATTATTTAATGAACAACAATTTGTCTTGGAATTAGATAAACGTATTGTATTCGATATCGAATTGTTATTAGTCTGATTATTATTAGTAGTATTACTACTGGGATTTACAGAGGATACATGGGTACGTCCACCACGATGAGTGATTTTTAATGATGTTCCACTTAGTTGTGATACAGTACTACTACTAGTATTACTCGAAGTGGAAGGTGATAATAATGCTGATGTTGATGATGATGATGAGTTCGTATGTTTACTTGATTTATGACGTGTCTTGGTATTTTTTGTATTTGTTGAATTACATGCTTTCTTATGACTTTTATTAAGATTATCATCATCATTAGTGTTGTTGTTGTTGTTGTTTAGTGTATTACTTGTCAAGGGAGAATAATTATTATCTGATTGATCTAATGGTTCATTCAGTTTATTAGGAATGTATACTGATGTATTATTAGTTACAGAAGTTGTGTTACTATGAGAACTACTACTACGTGTACACGTCTCTGATCGGTTATATGGACGTTTATTTTTAACTTTCATTTCTTCTTTGTATAGATATATATATATATTATCCACAATTGAGTTTATAATATATTCCACAGAATTTGGATCATCGGATGATCTAATGATAACATCAACAATAAATCCAACTATATAGTAATGTCAAATTAAATAAACCATTCATAGATCAGATCATATAAAGTCCGTCCTATGTTTAGTGGAACTGCCTGTAATTAAGCAAAACAGATATTAGTAGCCAAATTGATGATGAATTAAATTGAGTTAGTTCCCCCCCTTTCTTCTTCTTTCTCTCTTTTAGTTGCTATGTACTTCAAAAAATTATATGAATATATATCCGAATATAATGAAAATTCGTTGAATAATATACTAAAGAAATGATTTAATTATCCATTAACATAAATAATCCAATATGATCGTCAAATCAATTAAAAATGAACAAATAATTTTCATCATTTACTTTTTATTGTTACCAAGTTTAAAAATAGAGGGCAAGCTTATGATTGGTTAATTAATATTAACCAATCAGAGATGAGTTGTCAAAATAAAAAAAATAAACGCCCTCGTTCGTTGTTGTTGTTGTTGTTTTTTTGTTTTTTTTTGTTTTTTTTGTTCTTCAAATAATAAATTATTCAGGGTGTGAATTTACAAAGAAAAAAATTTAAAAAAATAAAGAAAATATTTTAAAATTAATATGTTTATTTACTTATTTGTTTGTTTGTTTGTTTGTTTACTTGTTTATTATTCTCATTTTATCATTACATACTCACACTCACACACGCTCACACACACATAGAGAGAGAGAGAAAAGGAGGAACAATCTATAGTTGTTAGTATAGTATTTATTTAGATTAGATTAGGTAACTTGATGTGAAACCAGAAAATATACATATCCCTGGATTCATTTATCATTAATACCTATATTGATTGATTTATTTTCTGAAAGTCATTTATTGTATAAGCTTAGTTAATATGATTATGATGGAATTATTTTATAATTTATGACAAGTAGTAGTAGGAGGAGGAGGAGGAGGCTTAAATGAATTAAAATTGTAGGATTATTATCATTGATGGTAATGTATAGGGTTTCCAAATGTCCTGGTATGGTCGAGAGTGGGGAGAGTCCGCTCTCCTTCTCCAAATGACCTCACACAGCCACGCGTATATAGCCCCTGACAGGGAAGTCCTACTCACTGCCTTCTCGTGGCATTACTGTCGTTCACGAAAAGCGAATGTCCGGCACTTTAACCAGGTCGGAGTTGGAAAACCCTGATTCCAAACCAATGATGCACATGGGCTCAAGTATGCTAAGGAAACAAATAGCGTATGAATCAATCGTTGGTCACCGGCTACCATGGGACTGCATCTCCTTACGATGCTCCACTGTTTTGTGGATCAGATCTTTAGGTCAAAGGCTCCGAGTGTGGCCCCCTAAGAAAACCACCTGTTTCAGTTTGGGCATTCGGGTAGTATTCAAGCCCACACACAAATCAAATGAGATTTGTGTGGTGCATATATATCTGGTGGCCCCTTTGTACCAATATTTATGTGTTATTGGACATGAGTTTTGTAATAATATATAAGATCATTCAATAGGATGAATCGAAGCCTTATTAGAAGTAGACAGTAGGACCTTTATGCATTGAGTGGAAAGTATTAATCTAGGATCGGTTATTCATCATTCAATGGTTAGAATTTCAAATGTGTTTGAATTCATGGTTAAATGAACTAACCATACCATCAGTTTTAAATAGATGATGGATACATAGGAAAATAATTACCTAGAGCCTATTACATGTGGCAATTTAACTAATCAATTATATCTGCCAACCATGTGTAGTTATGCGTTTCCATAATAATGTTTACAAACTATCGACAATATAATTATTGAATTACTTTAGGATTACTATAGGAATTACTATAGGATTCATATACTTTAGGTGACGAATATAAGGCTACAGGGGGTTAAAGCTGATTCTAAACAATTACTGATTAATATGAATCCAGTCAATCATAAGCTTTTTGAAATCTTTAGTACATATTGTTTGAATATTCAGAAGTTAAGTAGTTGTAAAGAAGGGATTTTAATGCCGTAATCGAACTTAAAGTATTAAATCAACCGAGAACTGTTATTATTACTTCAGCTTGTTGGAAGTTGACCATTTGTAAACACCAAAATTTTATTGCTTTTGTTCATATTCAGACTCGAACACAGTAAGCTAAGATACCACTAGAAAATTCCAATTCATGTTTAAATGATGTTTACTAGCTTTACCGGAAATTTCACTTTAGAATACCAACCACCTGGAAGGGGTCTTGGTTAAACACTCCTAATGAGTTTATTAAAAAGATAATTTAAGATGTAAAATGTAAGGATACACAATATATTATCATCGGAACGTTCTCAACGCCATATGATCAACTGATGTTGAACTCCGAAAATCGATCTAGTTATAGATTATACATCATTTGACTCTTCATTTGATGATGATGTTATCATAATAAGTATACGTGAAACTGATATACTAACAAAGATGCATAAATATATCATTATTATATGAGGAGATTGATGGTGGTTAATAGTAGAACTCTGAACGCACGTTTCATCTTATTTAGGATTCGTCACCTAGATATACTTGCATCCTAGAGTTAATATTTATTCCGGGACTCAAACCCAGTACCGTTTGCTTCAAACACCATCGCATTATCCATTTAGCTGTTGAGTTCAGATGGTCACTGGTTTGTTCAAAGGGATGAATTTTAATTCATATATATTGGTTATTTGGATCAACTACAGATCGAAACATCAATGTGAAGATCCAAACTAATGTTAAACATTGTTAACAAAACAATTAATGATATATTTTAAACAAACTGACAGTGTTGAATATTCAATCACTTAAGATATGATAACATGATATGCAGTTAGATAAACAGGTAGATAATTGGTAGTTGGATAGATAGACAGAGAAGAGGATGGACATATAAACATGTAGATAATTCACATATATAATCCTACTTCATAAATGACAATGATCATCATTATCATAATAGAACTACTCAAAATATTCTGTTTAGAAGTGGAATATCCAGTTTAAGCATCTAATGTTTTATCTGTCATTTAACAAATCGAAGTTTACAAATAAACCACCCAACCGATAAAACATAGAAATTTAGTTGAAAATTATGAGCAAAGATAGATAGTGACTAGCAGTGGAATCGAGGATGAGCGTTTCGTCCTATTTCGGACTCCTTAGCTGGATGTACCTGCATCTCAGAGTTGATGTTCACTCTGGGACGTGCGTCCTGGATTCCACTGATAGCCACTATTCATCTTTGCTTATAATGCTTATGAATGAAGGCTATATCGAGGCAATACGCTCAGTATGCACATATGCCAATAAGAGACTGACCAGTTGCAGTGCTAAACATCAATGGGAAGATTCAAACAAACAATACTAAATGAATTTAGTTAAAAATTGTTCAAAATTAACTCTAATATTACTAATGGTACGGATGATATATGACGAAGTTTCCAGTTACAAATGAAAAATCATTTTGTACCAGGATTGGAAATGCCCTAAACTGACAAATGTCAGTTTGCATAAAATTGAACGCTACTGTTTCTTCATGATTATCTTTAAAAGCTAAGAAAAGTCTACCACGTCCAGTTATCTAGATTAGCGACCATGTATCCATGTTGACTGACTGAATAGGATTATTAATATGATCTGTGCAATATAATTAGATTCCACTAGTATTATATTACCTGCTTACTTACTTGCTTACTTACTTACTTACTT
Organism: Schistosoma mansoni; assembly: GCF_000237925.1. Taxonomy (NCBI): domain Eukaryota; kingdom Metazoa; phylum Platyhelminthes; class Trematoda; order Strigeidida; family Schistosomatidae; genus Schistosoma; species Schistosoma mansoni. Next base: position 31,825,223 of record NC_031498.1, on the reverse strand, counting down.
ACTTACTTACTTACTTACTTACCTACTTACTTATTTACTTACTTACTTACTTACTTACTTACCTACTTACTTACTTACTTACTTACTTACTTACTTACTTACTTACTTACTTACCTACGTCTGTTGCTCCCAATGGAGCATAAGCTGCCGACCAGCGTTCTCCGACGCACACTGTCCTGGGCCTTCCTTTCTAACTAGTATTATATTATCGTATTATAATTATTATGTAACGATAACTATCAAGTGAGTATTTAAACATATCAGTCTAACAACAAGTCAGTAATGAGGTGAATATCTCAGTGCTATGTGTGTTGAGACTGTGTAATACAAGTACCAATCACATGAAATTTCTCGGTTCCAACAAAAGTGGAGATGAAACATGGATCTATGACTTCTTTGAAACTACTGTTAACAAGCTGATATACAGTTTACAACGTGTAACGTAAAAAAAGAAGCATACTTCTTTTAAAAAGTGATTAGTGGTTCATAATGTTTAATTGTTGTACACCTAGTATTACTGAAACATCATTTTCATGTAATTATCCAATGTATCATTGAAGGGAAAGACTACGTTAACAAAGAATCAAGCATTCATATCAATATGACATTTGTATCCAAGAGATTATTTGGAGCGACACTTAAAATGCTTCAGGTGCCTTAGAAAACCAATTGGCTAGTTGATACATCTTATAATGAAAAGTGTAGATATTGACCTTCTAAGTACGTTCTAGTCACCATCATTCTTCAACTTTCAAGAGCAAATGTACTACCACCACTCATGCTAAAACTGGTAGCTTTAATCAAATCAAAATCAAGTGGTTTACTGAAAATTTCAGGTATATTTATTCTTCTCAATGATTAAATTACTGAGAATAACTGCAGTTTATTATTATTATTATTGTTATTATTATTATTACTATAAGCAAAGATGGATAGTGGCTAGTTTTCGGATCCAGGATGCATGTGTCACCCTATTTGAGACTTATCAGCTGGATGTACCTGCATCTCAGATTGATGTTTACGATAGGACTCGAACCCAATATGGTTCACTTCAAACACCATCGCGTCATCCTCATCAATGGGAAGATCCAAGTAAATAATACCAAGTGAAATTATTATTATTTTTATAAATGAAAATGTTTAAGTTTCAATTCAAATAAACAGTTGATCTAGCATATCAAATTAATTTTTTAACAAGACGATTATGAAATTTAATGGTCGAATTCATTAGTCAATTAAAGCTAGATCACCATGGGTAACCTGGAAACCATGGATGGCAATTTCATTGAAGCTAGAAATTAACATTGTCGGATGACGACTCAGTAGTTTGGAGGTTATGCGTTCGCGCAAGTGACCGATAGGTTCAACGTTCGAATCTCGTGACCGAGATCATGGATGCGCACTGCCACTGAAGAGCCTCATACTAGGACGAAACGACCATCTAGTGTTTCGAGAATTTCCATGATATTCTATCATTCACAAATATGTAATCACAAGACATTTGAACTTGATAAAATTATAGGTTTGTTAAATTTGGGTTAAGTTATTAACTAAGTTACATTGTTTGTGTCTATGCCAGATTACGTCGTCGTCGTCGTCGTAATCGTCATCATCATCATCATCATCATCCAAGTCATCCAAGCCATCATCAATATCCTTTTTGATATTATGTCTTAAATTGATGACATGTGAATAATTTATGTAGATTAATATTTTAATCAATAATTCATGATGACATAATCAAAATAGTTTCTGCATTAATGCAAATTTTTTGTTGTTACGTAACAGTTACACTATACATATTTGCATATAATAAAAAAATACAGTTAAATGTTACACATAATTTACACTTACAACCTTTTCTATTCCGGATAGAATGGATGGATATATATCTATATTCTCAGAAGGGGTTTTGTGGAGATTTCAGTATTTTCCTTGTTCAAAGCATGAGCCAATTGAAGCTAGACCACCAAGGAAAACCTAGAAGCACTGGACGGCCGTTTCGTTCTATTGTGGGACTCTTCAGCATCGTGCGTCCGCGATTCCGCTTCGCGAGCGAGATTCAAACCCACGACCTACCAGTCTTGCGCTCAAGCACTTAACCGATAGACCACTGAGTCGACCGGCATCCAACGGTCTTAATGTCTAACTTCAACCAATCCACAAAGTTGAGAAACCGTTCACCAATTGTCTTCAGTGAGTTGATATTTCCCAACAGACCTGGTTGGACTCCACTGGTCACTGCTTCCCACTAGAACTCCATGAAGTACCTTTTGAAATCAGTCACTAGTCCTAGTTTCGAATCTCGCGAGGCGAGGTCGTGGATGCGCACTGTTGAGGAGTCCCATAATAGGACGAAGCGGTCGTCCAATGCTTCCAGGTTTTCCTTGATGGTCTAGCTTCAATTGACTCATGCTTTCAACAATGAAAATATATATATTCACCGAAATGGTGTTGACAACAATGATATTAATACGAAGATTGAAAATGAATGAAAGATAAGGAATTTAATGATGACGTAATATGGATTATCGATTAGGAAATGTTCGTATCAGTAGTATGTGCTACTTAATTTCTCAAGTTTACCCGACCGTTGCTGCTACCTTGAAATGGCGGTCGGGCTTACCTATCGTGATGAACCAATCGAGATACACTGGCTGGAACAATCGTTTCTCAAGGTCGGTTGAAGAGCGGTAAGAGTAAAAGCAGCAATCCCAAGGTCTGGAGGCGAAGTCGTACAGCTGACTGTACAGAGGTGTGACAGCAGTAAGGTGTTTCCTTCAGACAATCAGCATGACAGCGATGCTTCCTTCCCACAAGGAGGGGTGGTGTTAGAAAAGGTCGATCCTAAAAATGCACACATCGCCTTATCCCACGGATATCCGTCTCCAGCGGTAAGGTCCTTTGAAGAACGGAGCTAACACAAAAACTACCCACAAAAAGGTCGTGTGTGACCGACCTCAAGCAGTTGTCCCTTGGGCACTGCGGTCACGCTCTCAAGTCATTAATACCACTTCTAATCCGATTTTCTTTTCAAGTACTTCTAGAGGAACCCTTCCACGGTGTGGGTAACCGTGAAGTGATAACTGCTCACATACCTCTAACAGCACTCAAGACCACTATATTCATAATCAATCTCTAATCTCAATTTCTCAAATTTGAGAAGACTATTATAGGCTTGTTTCTTTCATAACTTATTTAAGTTAACTAATAATAACATAGGCCGTACTCAGAGGGCTTTATCCTTGAGTATTCGTGAACATGTACCAGTATGGTTGGGAAAAGGAGTCGCCAAATTCATTAATAGCATCATTCTTTCTCATTTGGTAGATAGTGAACATCATATCAAAATAGAGGAAGCTTTCTTTGTTTTATAACAAGTTTCGAAAAATTTACCTCAAGGAGCTAGATTATAGTTACTCTTCATAGCAAAAGCCGTCTGCATCAACTCCAGAATAACAAATTTATGTATCCAGAAAAGGTATATCCGGACTCTATGCTTACCTCGGCCTACGACTGGATAATCGGGTACTTAAACTGAATATTATAAACCTCTTTCCCCCTTCCTTTTTTTGATTACCTCTATCTTAATCTTCACATCCATCATTCCCAATTCGTTTATCGTAATTACCTTGATAACACCCCTCTTATTACATATTATATTCTAACAACAATATTATTATTATTACTATTTGTCATTATTATCTCAATTGACGAGATGAAATTCTCCTGCTATGAATTTTATTTACACAATTTTTTTGCATTTTCAGTTTTAGAAGGGGGTTTTGTGGAGATTTAAGTAATTTTATATAGTTGAGATCCTGAGTCAATTGAAGCTAGACAACCATGAAAAACATGGAAGCACTGGACGGCCAACTCGTCCTAGTAAGTGACTCCTCAGCAATGAGCATCCACGATCCGACCTCACGAGATTCCAATCCACGACATATCAGTCTCACGCGCGAATGATTAACTTCCAGACCACTTAGCCAACCGGCATCCAACAGTGTTAATGTCTAACTTCAACCAATCCTCGAAATTGAGCAACCATTCACCAATTGTCTTCACTGAGTTGATATCTCCCAACAGACTTGGTTGAACTCCACTGGTTACTGCTTCTCACTAGAACTCCATGAAATACTTCTTGAAGCCATTCACTAGTGAGCATATGATAATTATCAGAAGGGAGGCTTGTGGAGATTTTAGTAATTTTATATAGTTCATTTTTGCCATAATACTATTATACTGATTGTGACTGGATACTTTACTCCGAAATCATTTTGACCTTTATTAAATGACCTTTCTAATTTTGCAAATAACGCAATTTCGAAGTGTCTATGTTGTAATAGCAGATGCAAACGATCACCATTTTTGACATATAACATTGTCAAATTCATTAATACATGCCTTATTTTGGCCTTTGTAAAGTATAGAGTTGAAATTATGAGTCAATTAAAGCTAGACCACCAGGGAAAACCTGGAAACACTGGACGGCCAACTCGTCCTATTGTAGGACTCCTCAACAGTGCGCATCCATGATCCGGCCTCACGAGATTCGAACCTAGGACCCACCAGTCTCATGTCAGAGCACTTAACCCCCTTTGTAAAATATCATAATAATTATGAACTTATAACTAAAGCCTGATGATGAAATCATTGCAGAAACAATTGTTCACTCAAATATTCTTCATTTTTGAATATTCTATGGGGATCTTTAAACTAATAAAAAGTCCCCAAATGCCCTGGTACGGTCGAGAGTGATGAGAGTCCGCTCTCCCTCTACAAACGCTCTCAAATGACCACGCGTAAACAGACTCTGTCAGGGAAGTCTTACTCACCGACTTCTCGTAGTGAGGGTGTTGTTTACGAAATTGAGAGGACGAAAAACAAATGTCCGGCGCTTTAACCGGGTTGGTGGACACGGAAAGTCTACCTAGGGGAGTTGGAAAACCCTGATTCCAAACCAATGGTGCACATGGGCTGGCTCCAGTATCCTGAAGGAACAAATGGCGTATGAGTCAATTGTTGGTCACCGGCTACCATGGGACTGCATCTCCTCACGATGTTCCGCTGCCTTGTGGATCAGACCTTTAGGTCAAAGGCTCGGTGTGTGGCCCTCTAGGGAAACTACCTGCTTCTGTTTGGATACCCGGTTAGTATCACAGCCTTCACTCAAATCAAATGAGATTTGTGTGGTGCATATATATCTGGTGCCTCTTTGTACCAATATTTATGTGTTTAAATAAATAAAATAAATGAATCAAAATACAATCGTTCACGCACTATATTAGTTATTATCAAATTATGATACAAAAGGATAGAACCGACTAGAACGTGTTAACATTTCTTAAGATTATTGTCTATGAAATTACACTTCTTGGGGGGGTCGGGGGGGCGTGGAGATATTTTCAGTTCCTCTGAAATATATTTTCTTTTTTAGATTTTCCTTTACTGTTAAAGGGAATGGTAATCTATCCATATGTTTAAATTACCTCATTTTCGACTGTGTGAATATTCTAATAAACGTTTGTATTATTATTATTATTACTACTAAACTATCCAAGGTGACAAACTGTTACAATGGTCTATATTAATCTAAAGAAGAAATACCATAGTTGTCGGAATTCTCTTTTTTTGTTTCTCCCTTACCTATCTTTCGGATAAAGAAAAACATTGTAATTAATACCCTTTTTTACATATAACAATAGCAACATATAACTATTGGTAGGAAACTGTTTGTGAATAAGTATAATTTGAATGTATGTTTTAACTGAAATTGGTTACAATCATTCTCTAATTGGTAATGGTAAGAATTGATTAGTTTAATGAAATTTTTGTAGTATTGAACAATGGTATTAGTATTATTATTAAAATCTCTACAAAACCCCCTTCTGATAATGATTATATGCTCATTAGTTACTGACTCCATGAGGTATTTCCTGGGGTTCTAGTGAGAAGCAGTAACCAGTGGAGTTCAACCAGGTCTGTTGTGAGATATCAACTCACTGAAGATATTGGTGAAATGGTTGCTCAATTTATGGATTGGTTGAAGTTAGACATTAACACCGTTGGATGCCGGCCCGCCGGTTCAGTGGTCTATCGGTCAAGTGTTCCGGCGCGAGACTGATAGGTCCTGGGTTCGAATCTCGCGAGGTGGGATCGTGGATGCGCACTGTTGAGGAGTCACTTACTAGGACGAAACGGCTGTCCGGTGTTTCCAGGTTTTCCGTGGTAGTCTAGCCTCATTTGCTAAAATTTCCACAATACTACTTCTGATAATGTATCTTGTGAAAGAATTAATGAGTATGATTAACCAGTTCTCCTAACATATATATTCGTACTACAAATACAACTTAAACAATTACTCGGACTATCTACAAAGAACGTTCAGTATCATTCGATATATTGATGGTAAATTTGGTAAGAAGAGAATTACTACACATCATCAGTGAGACTGAAAGTTATATATGGTAGGTTGATAAGAGGTTTTGTCTGTTGGGACGGTACATATCAGGCGAACAAGTTATTTGAAACGTTCACTTCCTGTATTTAGTTATTTCCTAAAGGAAAAAAACTAGAGTGGGTAACACAAACTTTCACAGCTATTGACCTATAAGCTATAAATATGGATCATTGAAAACGATCTACCATAAACGTTTTGTTCATTAGAAAACGTCGAAGAGGAATATACTGTGCAAATAAATGCCTGGTGGGAATTCTCATCTAAACATTTAGTAAAAAAAGTATTTAGTTTAGAATTTTCCTTAGAATTAATTTTCATAGTCGGATTCATGAGTCGATTTAAAGTAGACCACCATAGAAAACCTGGAAGCATTGGACGGTCCCATACCATAAGGAAAAGGTCATCCATGGTTCCATGGATGATTTTTTCATGACTCTACACTAATATGTATGTGTCAAGTAGCACGAAACCCGGGTCCAAGGTTTCCTGTTGACCAACTCCAACCACTATCTTATCTCAACATAGTGCACTCAGTATCGAGCCACCTAGACTAGTGACCACATTGCAACTTGATTGATGGCATTCGATCAGCACTAAGAAGGACTTGACATGCATGACATTGATCACTACCCAGTGATCAATCAATTGTGATGATTCTATCTTATTAAGATTTATAGAAGCCATAGTGATTAGAAGACAAATCTAACTTTTTTAATTTAAAAACATCGGTAGTTAATCTTCAGTTGTCATGCCTACACACAAAAAATTATACATTTTGACCCTTTTCTTCTTGTTCCACTTAATGATAACCACAATCTTGTATGTTAAACTTTCACATTACATTTTTCTATCCAAGCGTCTTAATGGAACTAACACTCCAAAACAATTCAACAAAAAGACCTATGATAAAAAGGAATTCCTTAACTTCTTTTACATTCCAAATCACTAATTCATTATTGATTGTTCAATATTATAATGCTAATAAATAGATAATAATTAGTTTATAATGAATAGAACTAAAGAGAAGGTAACAACAAATAATCACCCCTCACCCCTAATGAATTCATATTATCATGTAACTATTATGATTCTTAGTAAGCAGAGATGGATAATGGCTAGCAGTGGAATCCAGGACGCGCGTTTCATCCTATTTGGGACTCGTCAGCTGGATATACCTGCATTATCATTCTTGTCTTGCTTAAAAGACGCATAGTGTTGTCAAGTACAATTCTTTTTTTATCTCCAGTGTATAACTATCAAATTTAAGGACTTTTTCAATAACTGAAGAAAAGTTGGAATGTTAAATCGAACCAAATTTCTCTCTAAAAGTTGATGTAATTTAACAACTGTCATACCTATCAGTATAAGGTTGTGAAGATAGTTGAGTTTTAATTAAGATCATGAACTGATCGATGTTAGACCATCATCGAGAATCTGGAATCACTGAATAACCGTTTCGTCCTTGTATGGGACTCCTCAACAGTACGCAACTACGATTCCACTAACAGGAATCGAATCCAGGCTCTTTGGTCTCGCGTGCCATCCAATGCTTCCAGGTTTTCAATAGTAGTTTAAAATCGATCGATTCATGATCTTAATTAAAATGTCATAACCAATAACCCTTTTAAGTAGCTAAAAATGTACTTGGTTACTATAACATTTATAGTGTTAAAGGTGGAAATAACTCCCAATCTATTAAAAATATCATTTTTTTAATTGATTACTTGAATGTTCATCAAAATCTCAAATCAACCTTTTTCATAGCTTCAATAGAAAACTATATAACAAACAGTTAATGATTGCTTAGATCATGTAAATTCTATCAATGAATCTATCCATACGGTATGTAATGAAGGAAGAGTTTCAAGAAATATCTTATGTCTTTAAAAAAATACCGTAAATAAAGTCTCTTGTTCATCCAAATTCAATATAAAAAAAAACAACCTACAGTTATTATCAGAAGGGGGTATTGTGGAGATTTTAGTAATTTTCTGGTTGAATTCATGAGTCAATTGAAGCTAGACCACCATGGAAAACTTGGAAACACTGGACGGCCGTTTCATTCTATTGTGGGACTCCTTAGTGGCAGTGCGCATCCACGATCCCGACTCGCGAAATTCGAACCCACGACCTATCAGTCTCGAGTGCGAACGCTTAACTTCTAGACCACTGAGCCGGCCGGAATTCAACGGTCACTAGTGAGCAGATGATCATTATCAGAAGGGGGTTTTGTGGAGATCTCGCGAGGCGGAATCATGGATGCGCACTACTGAGAAGTTCCACAATAGGACTAAACGGACCCTCCAATGCTTTCACGTTTTCCATAATGGTCTAGCTTCAATTGACTTATGAATCCAACTATAAAAGATACATTGTTAAACAGTGAAAATATGTTATGTACGACCATAAATTTGATTGTTAAATTTATTTAATCTACTACTATCAATCTACTGATTTCCATCCATTACACAATACACAGTTGATTCTCTACAAATTATTTTCAGTTGATTAGCTAACTAAAGTGTTAATTTATGATAAAAACAACACCGTTGGATGCCAGCTCAGTGGTCTATCGGCTAAGTGCTCCGGCGCGAGACTGGTAGGTCCTGGGTTTGAATCTCGCGAGAGCGGGATCATGGATGCGCACTGCTGAGGAGTTTCGTAATAGAACGAGTTGGCTGTCCAGTACTTCAAGGTTTTCCATAGTGGTCTAGCTTCAATTGACTTATGATTTCAACGAGTAAAAGCAATGTATCAATGAGAAAAAATGGTCTCACCTAGATTGTTCATAAATCAATGATAGGGGTGAGCAACATAATATAAACTTGTTAAAAGTCAGGTATCAAAAACTTGATTTTTGTATTCGTAAAGAAGTTTGTGATTAACCTTTCTCTTATTAAGTAACTTAAATTATAATTTGTTATATCGTTTAATTGTTTGTCAAATTTTTCACTAAACTGATTCTTGTTTTATTCTCATGGATTATTAATATTTAGCTAATTACGTAATTATACATTTCTAACTATGGTTTACTATACTATACTATACTATACTAAAGTATCGTCATAACGAATCTTAACTCAATTCAAGATAGATTTTTTGAAGTTTTAGTGAGAAGCTGTGACCAATGGAGTTCAACCCGATCTATTGTGAGGCAGAGTCACTGGCTGTAGACGACGATGGACGGTCACGTAATATCATGGATTTTTTTGATGGCTTAGTGATCTAAAGGTTAAACGTTTGTGCATTAGACTGAACAAAAACCGGATAGAACTAGAAAGGATGCCGAGGAAAGAGTGTCTTAGAGAATGCTGGTCGGCGTCCTATGCTCCATCGGAGGTGACAGGTGTAAGTAAGTAAGTAAGTAAGTAAGTAAGTAAGTAGGTAAGTAAGTAAGTAAGTAAGTAAGTAGGTAAGTGAGTAAGTAAGTAAGTAAGCGAGTAAGTGAGTAAGTAAGTAAGTAAGTAAATAAGTAAGTAGGTAAGTGAGTAAGTAAGTAAGTAAGTAAGCGAGTAAGTAGGTGAGTAAGTAGGGAAGTAAGTAAGTAAGTGAGTAAGTAAGAGAATAAGTAAGTAAGTAAGTAAGTAAGAGAATAAGTAAGTAAGGAAGGAAGGAAGGAAGGAAGGAAGGAAGGAAACCAATAAGTATTTTATTTACCTACTATCTTTCATGCTTCCCTTCTTTATCTTATCAAAATTATTCTACTGAAATGATTAAAACAAAATGAATCAAACCGCATCAACTAAATACCCCCCCCCCAATGTATCCTATAATTAAATTATTCATTATAATCAATAAACCATTATAGTTAACTAACACATTGAAATAAATAATCAGTATCCGTTATAGTTTTATTGTTAAGATGGAAAAGATTTTCGTTGGTATGTTTGTGTGTGTGTCGATGTAGATGTAGATGTGGATGTGAATGTAGATGTTTAATGTAAACGACTGTCATTTCATTTTTATAGACTGACCAACAACACGAATAACAACAACGACAACGAACAATAAAGAGAAGTCTACATGAACAAAGACTAGACGTAAAAGAAATAAACAATCAAAATAACTTCAATGATTATTTCTATTGATCAACTTTATCTCTTCTAACGGATTGATTTTTAAAAAAAAACAAAAAAACATTGGGAACAAAGAATCTATGTCTCTGTGCGTGTGTGTGTAGGTGTGTATGGATCATGTTTGTGTTTATATATGTTTAGGCTAGGCAATATATCATAGAGATAAAGATGGAGATGAAGTTGAAGTTGAAGAGAGAGAGCGCGCGCGCGCGAGAGAGAGAGAGAGAGAGGGAAACTGATAGAGAGACAAACACATATATCTCCCTTTTTTTTAAATATAGACACAAATTCACATGTACTCTATATAAAACAAACATTGACAATTGAACAGATGTTTTATTTTATTTTTTTTTTAAAAGGCTGAAAATGTATCCAATTTGTTATTATTGAAAGAGAGATTAACTTAGGACTTCCGTTTTTAAGGTTTGTTTGGTTGGTTTGTTTTTCTTTTATAAAAGGGAGAATGGAGTGAAATGGAATGATTTTAGATAAGGGGTGGATTTGGATAAACTAACTAACTATACATAGTAACATAAATCACCGGTAAGAAATGAATTGAATGAATAATCTATATAGTTAATACCGGTATCTTAGTTATTTTGAGATATACATAAATGTCAACCAATTAGTGTATATGTTCATGTGAATGTTGATAAGAGATTGATTAGTGTAAAAGATTTGTCATTGAGAGAACAATACAGAAACTAGATTTTGTATATTAAGGCAATTGGAATGGAGAAAATAATGAATTGAGAATATATGAGTATTACTTAGTTACTTACTTACGACTGTTACTCCTAATGGGGCATAGACCAGCATTTTCCAAACCACTCTGTCCTGGGCCTTCTTTTCTAGTTCTATTCAATTTTTGTTCATTCTTCTCATGTCTGTCTCCATTTCTCGGTGTAATGTGTTCTTTGGTCCTCCTCTTCTCCTTTCACATTTAGGATTCCAGCTGAGGGCTTGCCTTGTCACGTAGTTGGGTGATTTCCTCAATATGTGTCCTATTTACTTCCAGCGCTTCTTCCTGATTTCTTGCTCCGCTGGATGCAATCTGGTTTTTTGTCTCCCACAGTAGCTCGAGTATTATGGTTAATGAAATTGAGAAAGATCAGTCTAATTCAGTTGAGAGATTGGCATTAGTTGGAGTGTCGAAGGAAATAGGAGAGCATTAGATATATGTGTTGTCTTAGTATGGGATTCCATTGTAATCCATGTTCAAGACCTCGACCACAACTGAAGCCATGTAGATTGCATAACGAAGGAGTGTGAAGATCAACCTTTGTGAAAGATTCCAGAAGAGAGATGAGTAAAATAATTAGTGGAAGGGTCCATTTACACTAAATAGTGAAAATAATCACACAAAAAAACAAGTATGTGACTTGGACATTCTGATAATGGAAATTAGACGTGATATCGATTAGTGTGAATATCTACTTCTTACTAAACCGAATGGTTCAACACTCGATTCACTATCTGTGACATCAGGTAAGATTTAACAGTATCTGTAATACTGTGATTATATCTTGCTAATGACTGATGCTGCTGCTGCTGCTGCTGCTGATGATGATGATGATGATGGTGATGATGATGATGATGATGATGATGATGATGATGATTATGACGTAATCTGACATAAACAAAAACAATATAACTTAGTTAATAAGTTAACTGAAATTTAACCAACCTATAATTTTGTCAAGTTCAAATGTCTTGTGATTACATATTTGTGAATGACTAATTTCATAATTATTATTATCAGAAATGGGTTTTGTGGAAATTTCAGTAATTTAATAGTTGAAATAATGAATCAATTAAAGCTAGACAACCATGGAAAACCTAGAAACACTAGACGGCCGTTTCGTCCTAGTATGGGATTCGAACCCAGGATCTATCAGTCTCTCGAGCGAACGCTTAAACTTCAGACCACTGAGCCAGCATCCAACAGTGTTAATGTCTAACTTCAACCAATGTATGAAACTGAGCAACCGTTCACCATTGTCTTCAGTGAGTTACGATCTCACAATGCACCTGGTTAAACTCCACTGGTCACTACTTCTCACTAGAGCTCCAGGAAATATCTCTTGAAGCCATTTACTAGTGAGCACATGATGATTATTATTAGAAGAGAGTTTTGTGAAGATTGTAATAATTTAATAGTTGAATTCATGAGTAAATAAAGCTAGACCATATGTCGTAGGTTCGAACCCTACCGGCGGGATTGTGGATGTGCACTACTAAAGAGTCCCATAATAAGACGAAACGACCGTAGAATACTTCCAGGTTTTCCATGATGGTCTAGCTTTACTCATGGATTCCACAAGCCCCTTTCTGATAAATTGTTATTTAATTCACTCTGAAATCATCTTTTTATTCATCTGTGATTTCAACTTATTTGATTCTTAAAACTTATGTAAACCATTTACATCTATCATAATTAGTATTTAATTCAGGTTGTCAGTTTTAGAATTACTACTACTACTATTACTACTACTATTACTACTACTACTACTACTACTAAACTATGTTTATGGTTTTGACAACCATATTCTAATTCACTTTTGTAAATGGTTGTTCCTATATAATATATATATAATACTAGAAATTATTGTTACCATAATTTTCCATTCATTAGTTCCGCCTGTAGCCTCTACGGGGGCTACTGCCGGTCCCAAGCCCGGATAAAAGAGGAGGGTTGAGCACAGAGTTTGCGACCCCATCCCGTAGAAAACTAACTCGCTAAAAAAACGCTAACCACCATGTCAAAATTATTCAATAAGTAAGTGATGTCCACTCACTAATATTACGTCATCTAAGTTAATATGAATAGGGATGTAAGTAGTTGAAGAGAAGTCATTCAATTAAAATTAATTCATATTATTCTATCACAGTTTCTGTTCTATCTTTATTCATGTTGTATCCGGAAGAGAATTATGAATGGTAACTTTGAGGACTATTTATGGACCAATGTAATATGTATATTTTCCTATTGTATAATTGTTAACCAACTAAACTATTCATATTCGTGTCCCTCTTATTATAAGCTTTATTTTGACTCATAGATCATTACTGTACGATTTAACATTCTTGAGTTATCCCTAGTCTATTGATTACCGTCCCCCTATTCACAGCCACATTTAGCCAAATATTGTACAAATGTTATTTTCTATTTTGTGGTACGATGTAGTCAGTTTGATTGTGGTATATAAACCTAGTATGTTTGAGAATAATGATTGATATTGCAGAAGCTGTTATTGGTGTTCTGGACTGAATACACTGGGCTAGGCGGGAAGTCGGACTGATAAATACTCAAGACTGCTCATACGGCTTTTGTGTATCATTGGATCAGATCGATAAATTCACTGTTCTCTAATAGGCGGGGATCATCACTTCAGATATCAAACAGGGCACGCACTCACGCGATATAACAATTCAGATTACAATGTAATTTATGGTTATGGTTACGGTTATTTTTTTTTATAGATAAAGAGTTGAGCCCAAATTTTGTCTCCTTCATATCCAAACGTACATACAACTACACAAACAATTAAACGCACACACACACATGTAAACAGCTTTTAAAGCTTAATATATTAACAATACCGTAACAACTACAGTAAAACGGTGAATCCAATCGATTAATCATTTAATAGTAATTTATACGAAAAAAAAAGATCGAAAAAAAGGAAAATGGTTTACATTTAATTCAATTATTATTCTTCTGTTATGTTTTATTTGATGGGGGTCAAAAGGTCATTTGATGAAGTCGAAGGAAAAAAAAGGAGAAAAATTAATAGAAAAAAAGAAGAGAGGAAAAAAATTATTTATTCAATATAAGAAGTAAAAAGAAAGGAATGGGGGGATGCACACTGCCATTGAGGAGTCCCACAATAGAACGAAAAGACCGGCCAATGCTTCCAGGTTTTCCTTGATGGTCTAGCTTCAATTGACTCATGCTTTCAACAATGAAAATATATATATTCACCGAAATGGTGTGACAAACAATGATATTAATACGAAGATGAAAAATGAATGAAAGATAAGGAATTTAATGATGACGTAATATGGATTATCGATTAGGAAATGTTCGTATCAGTAGTATGTGCTACTTAATTTCTCAAGTTTACCCGACCGTTGCTGCTACCTTGAAATGGCGGTCGGGCTTACCTATCGTGATGAACCAATCGAGATACACTGGCTGGAACAATCGTTTCTCAAGGTCGGTTGAAGAGCGGTAAGAGTAAAAGCAGCAATCCCAAGGTCTGGAGGCGAAGTCGTACAGCTGACTGTACAGAGGTGTGACAGCAGTAAGGTGTTTCCTTCAGACAATCAGCATGACAGCGATGCTTCCTTCCCACAAGGAGGGGTGGTGTTAGAAAAGGTCGATCCTAAAAATGCACACATCGCCTTATCCCACGGATATCCGTCTCCAGCGGTAAGGTCCTTTGAAGAACGGAGCTAACACAAAAACTACCCACAAAAAGGTCGTGTGTGACTGACCTCAAGCAATTGTCTCTTGGGCACTGTGGTCACACTCTCGAGTTACTAAGACCCCCTCACCCGAATTCTTTTTCAGGTATCTCCAGAAGTACCCTTCCACGTTGTGATCGACCGGGAAGTGATAACCGCCGTCGTACCTATAACAGAACTCAAAATCACCGTATTCATAATCAATCTCCCTCTTCAATTCTTATTATTCCTCTTACATCGACTTATCAACTCCAAACTTCCTCTTTTGGCTTCCTCCTCAAGTGTCACCATGACCAAGGATTCTAGTGCGCAGAACAGTGTTCCAGGTCTTCTGAAACTTTGCTCCAAACTACACATTGGAGCCTTCAACGTATGTACCCTGTGTCAAATCGGCTAGCAGTCTTCCTTGGCTAAAACCCTAGAATCTCGTTCCATTGATGTATGCTGTGTCTCTGAAATAC
>NC_031498.1:31807892-31809553 GCF_000237925.1 Schistosoma mansoni | reverse complement strand
GTCAAAATTAAGGTTATGATAAGAGGGATCACAGAAACGATTAGGTCACTTATTTAACAACTATCCATTAGGAATAGGCGTATACCATTTGTCCATAAATGGACATCAGATGTATGATTCATAGTTCGCCAGGGGATACACCAGTAAGCGAGTAAGTAGGTGAGTAAGTAGGGAAGTAAGTAAGTAAGCGAGTAAGTAAGTGAGTAAGTAAGTAAGTAAGCGAGTAAGTAGGTGAGTAAGTAGTAAAGTAAGTAAGTAGGTAAGTAAGTAAGTGAGTAAGTAAGTAAGTAAGTAAGTAAGTAAATAAGTAAGCAAGTAGGTAAGTAAGTAAGTAAGTAAGTGAGTAGGTAAGTAAGTGAGTAAGTAAGTAAGTAAGTAAGTAAGTAGGTAAGTAAGTAAGTAAGTAAGTAAGCGAGTAAGTAGGTGAGTAAGTAGGGAAGTAAGTAAGTAAGCGAGTAAGTAAGTGAGTAAGTAAGTAAGTAAGCGAGTAAGTAAGTGAGTAAGTAGGGAAGTAAGTAAGTAAGCGAGTAAGTAAGTGAGTAAGTAAGTAAGTAAGCGAGTAAGTAAGTGAGCGAGTAAGTAAGTAAGCGAGTAAGTAGGTGAGTAAGTAGGTAAGTAAGTAAGTAGGTAAGTAAGTAAGTGAGTAAGTAAGTAAGTAAGCGGGTAAGTAAGTGAGTGAGTAAGTAAGTAAGCGAGTAAGTAGGTGAGTAAGTAGGGAAGTAAGTAAGTAGGTAAGTAAGTAAGTGAGTAAGTAAGTAAGTAAGTAAGTAAGTAAATAAGTAGGTGAGTAAGTAGGGAAGTAAGTAAGTAAGCAAGTAAGTAAGTGAGTAAGTAGGGAAGTAAGTAAGTAAGCGAGTAAGTAGGTGAGTAAGTAGGGAAGTAAGTAAGTAAGAGAATAAGTAAGTAAGGAAGGAAGGAAGGAAGGAAGGAAGGAAGGAAACCAATGAGTATTTTATTTACTTACTATCTTTCATGCTTCCCTTCTTTATCTTATCAAAATTATTCTACTGAAATGATTAAAACAAAATGAATCAAACCACATCAACTAAATACCCCCCCCCAATGTATCCCATAATTAAATTATTCATTATAATCAATAAACCATTATAGTTAACTAACACATTGAAATAAATAATCAGTATCCGTTATAGTTTTATTGTTAAGATGGAAAAGATTTTCGTTGGTATGTTTGTGTGTGTGTCGATGTAGATGTAGATGTGGATGTGAATGTAGATGTTTAATGTAAACGACTGTCATTTCATTTTTATAGACTGACCAACAACACGAATAACAACAACGACAACGAACAATAAAGAGAAGTCTACATGAACAAAGACTAGACGTAAAAGAAATAAACAATCAAAATAACTTCAATGATTATTTCTATTGATCAACTTTATCTCTTCTAACGGATTGATTTTTAAAAAAAAACAAAAAAACATTGGGAACAAAGAATCTATGTCTCTGTGCGTGTGTGTGTAGGTGTGTATGGATCATGTTTGTGTTTATATATGTTTAGGCTAGGCAATATATCATAGAGATAAAGATGGAGATGAAGTTGAAGTTGAAGAGAGAGAGCGCGCGCGCGAGAGAGAGAGAGAGAGGGAAACTGATAGAGAGACAAACACATATATCTCCCTTTTTTTTAAATATAGACACAA
>NC_031498.1:31751873-31807692 GCF_000237925.1 Schistosoma mansoni | reverse complement strand
AGACTGGTTTCTGTCAACTTCATGACCACTATCAATCAACTTTTAAAGAATCGAGCTCCGTATCGACTTGACCATACCTTTTCCTAACCACGAAGGGAGGTGTTCACTAACTCTTTGGTTCAATTGTCTGGTAGTGCGCCCAATATAGCTTTCTCCACAGGAGCAGCTGAATTTATAGATACACATAGAAGTGGCATAACCAGGCAACTTGTCCTTTAGTTGGGGAATCACCATAGATCGTGTCGAGTAAGAAAGAAAGAGGTCGGCAGCATTAAACGTTCTCTTAACTGCTTTAGTCAGTCTATCCCGTAGTACATCATCAGCTGAATCGCCGTTGAATTGTAGTTTCAGGAAGAGTGGTTTCTTCGCAGCTGTTGATATCTTTACTTTCTTATTTGTTGAATGTAAATGTTTCTTCAGGAATCCTAGTGGATAACCCCTTTCAATCAACATATTATGAATAACCTCTAACTCATTGTTGATAGAATCGACTGAGCAAATCTTCCTAGCTCTATTTGCCAGACATTTGACTAAATTCCTTTTATAGTAGATAGGTACGAAGCTTAAGAAGTGTGTGTACTGGCTAGATGAAGAACTTTTCCTAAACACACTTCTACTGATGGAGCCGTTCGCTTTTTTTATTAACAATACGTCAAGGAAATTTAATTTATTATCTATTTCCTCTTCACATGTGAATTCAATAGCTTGGTGTTTATTGTTAAACTGTTCGAGTAGTTCGACTTTGCCAATGTCCTGATCCACGATAATAAAAGTGTCATCAACGTACCGACAATAGAAGTCAAGCTTGTTGATAACATCTTTGAGGGGTCCATTCTCTAGTTTCGCAAGAAAAAAGTCCGCTAGGATAGGACCTAGAGGTGAACCCATCGCTATACCATCAATTTGTCTATAATATGTATTATTAAAGACAAAATGAACATTCATTGTACATTTCAAAAGTAACTCTTTAAGACTGACCTCAGGAATTCCGACATTGATTTGTTTTTCATGCAATTGTTGACACACAAAATTGATTGGTTTAATAATTTCGTATATGCATATAAATATTACTGTATATTAGAGTAAAGCCTGATGAGGATCTAATCGAAAACAATATTGTTCGCTTTTATATGTTGTTCTAAATCACAATATGGGAATTTTTCAAATTTTGAAATCACGTGGGGATCCGATTGCATTTAAGGTACTCAATGAGTTCCTGAAGTTTAATGCCTGTCTCACAGAAGCGAAAACATCATTGGAGTTTATTAATGATTGTATACGGACTGATAGATATCCAAAAACATATTGGAAATCGTTACGCCGGAACAAAATTTATCCTAATTCTCGAACCCTTAAACGACAGGCAATTAACCAGACAGATTCATTAAAAATGTACATAAACAATCTGGAAAGAAATCTTTCACAAAGAGGATCTACGGTAGATAACCTACTACCACAAATAAAATCACAATTTATGGATTATACTAACATGGTAGCGAAAAGTAGATCAGAGAAATTTAAGAAAAAACTAATTCAGTCACTGGAACATGACAAACCTGAAAGAAAATTTCCTATGGACCCTGAGCGGTACGTCCATAACTTTTCTAGTGTTACGTTAGACAGATTACAATTAGCGGCTTTGTCGCTCGGCCCTAGATTTTGTGACTATAGGAATAAAATAAATCAACTTGATACAGATGTGCAGTTTGAAAACTTATTCACACAAACAACAGATTTGGTCCCTACTTCTCCTGATAAACTTACTAGGTTTAAGACCACATAGGTAGACATCTGCCAACAATTCAAGAATAGTAAATATACTATAAAAAATCCACTTACCAAACAGCATCGAGACGCTTTACATATACTTAAGAAAGATAACACTCTAATCATGAGCAAGCCTGACAAAGGAGGAGGTCTAGTTCTAATGGACAAAGCCGATTACATCGATAAAATGAACTCGATTTTGAATGACACGACTAAATTTCAGAAACTCAACGACGTAAAAGACATAAATATGAAAACAGAGAAAATGTTGACTAATTCACTAAAGGAATTAAAAAATAAAGAAATAATCACTCCGAGTATACACGATTCACTTAAACCCACCGGATCGAACACGCCACGACTATATGGTCTACCCAAAGTTCACAAGGTAGGTCTTCCGCTTCGTCCAGTTTTAGACATGTATAATTCACCCTACCATAAAACTGCAAAGTGGCTAGTTCAAATCCTGGAACCCTTACACAAACTAGTCGTCAACAAAAGCGTGAAAGACGTTTTTGATTTCATTTCGAAGATTGAACATATGAACTTAAGTGGTAAACGGATGATATCTTTAGATGTTGCTTCCCTGTTCACCAACGTTCCACTAACTGAGACTATTGATTTTGTGTGTCAACAATTGCATGAAAAACAAATCAATGTCGGAATTCCTGAGGTCAGTCTTAAAGAGTTACTTTTGAAATGTACAATGAATGTTCATTTTGTCTTTAATAATACATATTATAGACAAATTGATGGTATAGCGATGGGTTCACCTCTAGGTCCTATCCTAGCGGACTTTTTTCTTGCGAAACTAGAGAATGGACCCCTCAAAGATGTTATCAACAAGCTTGACTTCTATTGTCGGTACGTTGATGACACTTTTATTATCGTGGATCAGGACATTGGCAAAGTCGAACTACTCGAACAGTTAAACAATAAACACCAAGCTATTAAATTCACATGTGAAGAGGAAATAGATAATAAATTAAATTTCCTTGACGTATTGTTAATAAAAAAAGCGAACGGCTCCATCAGTAGAAGTGTGTTTAGGAAAAGTTCTTCATCTAGCCAGTACACACACTTCTTAAGCTTCGTACCTATCTACTATAAAAGGAATTTAGTCAAATGTCTGGCAAATAGAGCTAGGAAGATTTGCTCAGTCGATTCTATCAACAATGAGTTAGAGGTTATTCATAATATGTTGATTGAAAGGGGTTATCCACTAGGATTCCTGAAGAAACATTTACATTCAACAAATAAGAAAGTAAAGATATCAACAGCTGCGAAGAAACCACTCTTCCTGAAACTACAATTCAACGGCGATTCAGCTGATGATGTACTACGGGATAGACTGACTAAAGCAGTTAAGAGAACGTTTAATGCTGCCGACCTCTTTCTTTCTTACTCGACACGATCTATGGTGATTCCCCAACTAAAGGACAAGTTGCCTGGTTATGCCACTTCTATGTGTATCTATAAATTCAGCTGCTCCTGTGGAGAAAGCTATATTGGGCGCACTACCAGACAATTGAACCAAAGAGTTAGTGAACACCTCCCTTCGTGGTTAGGAAAAGGTATGGTCAAGTCGATACGGAGCTCGATTCTTTCACACTTGATTGATAGTGGTCATGAAGTTGACAGAAACCAGTCTTTTAAAGTTATTTATCGTATTCCTACTACTTTTCCTTATGGGGTTCGATCTCGTCTCCTACACATAGCAGAAGCTATAGGAATTCGATCCAACAACCCAAGTCTTTGTGTTCATAAGAAATTTGTATCACCCTTATCCCTCCCTTGGCCTTAATAAATAATCTTATTTTCCATACTCTTTCTTCGTTTATTTTTCTTCACCCCCCTATCAATTATTTACTTATAATTTTTCTAATATTCGCTTCCAATTATCTGAACACTTCTTATTACGTAATCTTATAATTTCTATGAATGTTATTTCAGTGTCTATATTTTTCTAATCATTGACCTATTTTCCTATTATGTAACATTGATTCAAGCCTTTTATTATTCTTATCACAACTAGTACACTTGTCATTACACTATCAATTTGTACTTTCTACTTATTATTAATTTTGATTATGTAATCTATTCCACTGTTATCATTGACTCATAAACTGCCTTGATTGGTTTAATAATTTCGTATATGCATATAAATATTACTGTATATTAGAGTAAAGCCTGATGAGGATCTAATCGAAAACAATATTGTTCGCTTATATATGTTGTTCTAAAACATAAGTTGACATACGTACAATAATTTACATACATTTTTTGCTAAAACTGTAATGAATTCATGGTGGCGACTAATTTATCATCTCTGTGCGAACTTTAACTGTTATTCTTTTTGTTTGGATTATCGTACTACTACTACTACTACCACTACTTCTACTACTACTACTACTACTATTAATAATAATAATAATAATAATAGTAATGGCAATCATAATGACAAATATTGACTCCTTTTAAATGTTCTAATGTATAGAAATGTATCTAAATATTTTCTTATCTTATATGTCATATGGTTATGATTAGATAAGCAAACATATTTTCCTTTTTTTGTTTTTGTTTTAGTTTACATCTTAGATTCAGAATATTTCAATGTATGAATTAGTTAGATTAATGCAGGAGTAGGATACAATTCTAGCTTGGAATAGCTTGAAAATAAAAGCAGATATGACGAGGATGAATGTGTAACTGGAAAGAACTGGAAAGGATTGCCCAGGATAGAGTTGGATGCAGAATGCTGGTGTGCGGCCTAGGCTCATCGACGAGGGGTGACAAGTGTAAGTAAGTGTCTAACTAGTTCATTATGTAGTTAATTAATTTTTCATCTCTATAATTCCAAGTCCGGGTAAAGGAGGAAAGTTGGGCATGGAGTCAGTAACCTCATCCTGTAGAAAACAACCTTGCTAAAAAGGTCGCCAAGATGAATAAAGAAACAAAAGCACCTTAACTTATTTAGAGTAAGCCCCACTTACTTTTTTTTCTGGTTATTGTTTTTTTAGCGAGTTAGTATTTTACGGGATGGGGTCGCTAACCCCCACACCTAATCCTCCTCCTTAATCCGGGCTTGGGACCAGCAGTAGCCGTAGATGGGCTCCAGGCTTCACTTAATTCTATTTGTAATTCCGGTTTCGATTTTCCACAGTTTATAAACAATTGATCAAAACCTGATAAAATATTATTCCACTTGAATCCGTATTTTTTCCCCTGTTCTCTTCAAGTTAACAAAATGGGAATCATCAGAAGGGGGTTTTATAGTTGAAATAATGAGTCAATTGAAGCTAGACCACCATCGAAAACCTGGAAGCTTCCAGGTTTTCCATGGTGGTCTAGCCTCAATTGACTCATGATCTTAACTATAAAACCTGGAAGCACTGGATGGCCGTTTCGTCCTAGTATTGGACTCCCCATCAGTACACATCCACGATCCCGTCCGACTTAATTGTCCAGAGATTAAGCGTATGTTCGCGAAACCGATAAGTCTTGGGTTTGAATCTCATCACATGAAATCATGGATACAAACTACTGAGGAGTCTCATACTAGGACGAACCGGTCATTCAATACTTCCTGGTTTTCTATGGTGGTCTAACTTTAATTAACTCATGATTCCATCCATAAAGTGGTAATTGTTTCATTCATTTGTTCATCGTAATGTCGTTTCCATCTTATGAATAATTTTTTTCTTTAATTCTCAGAAAGAAATTAGGTTTTATCATTATTATTATGTAAATTGTATTGTCATTATTATTATTATATCTTAACAGCCGATAATTCTGACATTGAATAATGAATGTTTAAGGTCAAACCAACTATAAGTATTTATATATAGAGAGAGATATAGATAGATATAGATTGCTAGTTCATTTTAATGAGAGATTTCCATTCTTATTTCTTATCTCTTTATTCCTTTCTTTTCCTGTGTTTCTCTGGTGAGGAGTTGTATCTCGGTGTATGTGTGTGTATACGTATGTATACGTATGTATGTGTGTGTGTGTGTTCAAAGTTAAAGACTATGAAAGAATGATCACTATATGGCCTTATCTTTCTCTCTCTCTCTGTCACTCCTTCTCTCACTCTCTCCCTCTCTCACACACACACACTTTATGTTCTAATTTCTTTTGTAATCAAACTAGATATGAATATGAATAACAGCCCTAAATAGAAGAAGAAGAAGAAACAATAGTGGGCGTTTAATATATATACCGTTTGTCTTATGATAACATGAAAAATATCTGTCTATATTTTTTTGTTTTGTTTTTGTTTTTTTTAGTTTTTTTTCTCTTACACAAAAAAAATAAATCTTCAATATCATCTAAGTATATTGGAGAGAGAGAAAAAAAAGAAAAAATTTTTTTCACTTTCCTTATAATGAATATCAATTACCTCCACTCCCTCCTTCCCTCAATG
Source organism: Schistosoma mansoni (assembly GCF_000237925.1). Lineage (NCBI taxonomy): Eukaryota > Metazoa > Platyhelminthes > Trematoda > Strigeidida > Schistosomatidae > Schistosoma > Schistosoma mansoni. The sequence goes on along the minus strand of NC_031498.1, from coordinate 31,801,499 downwards.
AAAAATTTAGAAAAAAAGGGGGGTACTAACTTTTTAAAAAATAATGTTGTCGATTCTTCTTTTTTTTTCTTTTCTTTTAAAAGAGACCTACATTGATCGTTATGAAAAATACAAGAATAAAATTATTTATTAATTATTAATGACAATAAAGTTGTCATAGAAAGTTTTTGAATGAGTAAGTTAATTATTATTGGGAATAAAATGGTAGTGGTGATTGGATTTTATATGATTAACCGCATTGATTGAAGTTAAAGGAAAGAATATGAATTATTGAATATCTGTTTAATGGTATAATGGTTAATATAATCATTGTGATTTCTGATAGTCCTGAATTGAGTCCCTAAGAGGTTAGTCATGCCAAATGCTTTGGTATGGCCGAGAGTGGAGAAAGTCCGATCTCCCTCTTCAAATGTTCTCAAATGGCCACGCGTATAAAGCCTCTGTCAGGGAAGTCCTACTCCCTGTTTTCTCGTGCCACGGCTGTTGTTTACGAAATTGAGAGGACGAAGAGCAAATGTTCTGCACTTTAACCGGATTGATAGACATGGAAAGTCTACCTAGGGGAGTTGGAAAACCCTGATTCCAAACTTATGGTGCACATGGGCCCCAGTATGCTAAAGGAAAAAATGGCGTATGAACCTATTTTTGGTGACCGATTACCATAGGATTGCATATTCTTACGTTGCTCCACTGCCTTGTGGGTTGGACCTTTAGGTCAAAGGCTCTGAGTGTGCCCCCTAAGAGAACCATCTGCTTTTGTTTGGGCACCCAAGCAGTATCATAGCCCTCATTTAATTAAAAGAAATGACACTTTTTGTGTGGCGCATGTGTATCTGGTGCCCCCTTCTACCAATATTTATGTGTTCAAATAGGAATAGAATAGTCATGGAGTCCCATATTAGGACAAGCTGGTTGTTCAGTGTTTCCTGTTTTCTTCAATGACATCAAATTATAAAGTCAAAAGTTTGTGTCTAGGTTTAATATTAAGTGGATTTGTTTGTAAGGAGGATCAATAGAGTCTCGGGACTAGAACCAAAAATACAACTAAATGGTGTAATGATAGCTTTACTCACACTAATTTCAATTACAAATCTGGCCTGCGTCACACTGAAATGCTAAGAGATGAATATTCTGAGTTTGATCTTAGGCGGAAAAATTAGGGCTCATCAATGAGGAATTTCATAGTAGAATAACACTAATCATCAGTGTCCCTTTTTTAAAAATGGTTCAATACCAGCCTACGAGAAAACGCTTTCGAATTGAATGAATTTCCTAAAGATACCCTTTCAAATAATAATACCAATACAATGCTAATACTAATAATAACAATAATAAGGTGTGTTGACAGTCGTTCCATCTTAGTATGCTACTCCTCAAAAGCTTTCATTTACAATTCTTTCAAAAATTAAACCATGGATTTCTAACTTCCAGCAACAAGTGTCTTACTGTTAGGCGATTGGGTTGAAATCTAATGGTGTACAAAAATAACTTCGGTCAATTCACGATTTCGTATGACGATCATCTAGTATCAATAATGATGACTAGCCTTCTATCTAAATGTCTGATTTCCAGTGATTCAAAACTTTCTACAACTCTGTATCATAAAAAATGTCTTTTTAATGTATTATTCAATACCCACAAATTTGAAGATAGAAACAACTAACATGTACTGTGGGAGAGAGCAAACCAGATTGCAGTGGAGGAAGAAATCAGGAAGAAGAACTGAAAGTGGATATAGCACACTTTAAGGAAATCACACAACTGCGTCACAAGACAAACACTCACATGGAATCCTGAAGGCCAAACGAGAAGAGGAATACCAAAGAACACATTACACCAAGAAATGGAGACAGACATGAGAAGAATGAACGAAACCTGAATAGAACTAGAAAGAAATGAGGAGGACAAAGTGTGTTGGAGAATGCTGGTCGGTGGCCTATGCTCTATTGGGAGTAACAGGAGTAAGCAATTAGTAACATGTACCGGCTTAATATTCATAGATTGTTTCTATCTTTTCCATATGTACATATATTTTATTTATTATTTTAATTACTATTAGCTTTAAATTCACTTGATATTGTTTGTTTGAATCTTCCCATTGATGTTTAGGACTGAAATTGTTCATTCTCTTATTGGCCATATGTACATATTGTGTGTATTACCTCGATGTAGCCATAATTCACATGCATTATAAACAAAGGTGAATAGTGGCTATCAGGACTCAATAGCTAAGTGGATAGCGTGATGACGTTCGAAGCGAAAGGTACTGGTTTCGAGTCCCGGAGTGAACATCAACTCTGAGATGCAGGTACATCCATCTGACGAGTCCCAGATAGGACGAGACGTTTGTCTTGAATTCCATTGCTAACCACTATCCATCTTTGAGTTCTATTAGCTTTATTCAATATTATATCTTTAGTACGACATAGAATTCTCAGCTCAAAGTATTTCAACATGTTTCCGTTTCTTATTTCTTGATCGATCCTGACGATAAATATTGAGTGAGAGCCAGTTAGAAGTTAGCAGTCCAGTCAATCGATATCTGAATAATGTACATTGTTTTCGCTACGCATTGCATGTCAGAAACCACGATATCTCTGATTAAGTCTTTTGTAACTTGTTCAGCGAAAGGTTATCCACTTTTCATAGACACATCTGAGTAGTTCATGTGATTAACAGATATAATGATATAATGGAACAAACAAGGAAACAGATAACTTGTTGACATATCTAGATGGTAGGAACAGATAGTCCAGATGTTCAAACAGGCTGCCAAGTTGTTATATATGCCCAAACTTCGTATTAGCTTATCATGAAAATTAAATCTTCAACTAAATAAGTTACCAAGATAAAGAAACACTATTCACCTGGTAACAAGTAAACATTCACATGAATTGAATGATCGTTCATTATATTGATCAATGTTCAATTACGCTACAGTATACTAATTTAGTTTGAAGAAATAGATTAAACACTGAAAGATTCATTGATTTTATTCTACTATCAGTATTGAATAAGTGTTTCGTCCCAAACTAAAATTCCTCTTCAATCATGCATAGTAAATACACTCTAAAGTATATGACTAAAAATCTTTCACGTTTCAAAGTTAAAGGGTTTTACTCTCACAAATATTATTTAATCAGTATACAATGGTTTTCCATATTCCTAACGATTACAATATGATAAAAATCATATCAACTACATAAAAACTCTCGAAGCACTGGACGGCCGTTTCGTCCTATTGTGGGACTCCTCACCGTTCGATGCCGGCTCAGTGGTCTATCGCTCAAGTGATCCGGCGTGAGATTGGTAGGTCCTGGATTCGAATCTCGCGAGTTGGGATCGTGGATGCGCACTGTCACTAAGGAGTCCCATAATAGGACGAAACAGCTGTCCAGTACTTCGAGGTTTTCGATGGTGTTCTAGCTTCAGTTGACTCATGATTTCAACTATACATAAAAATTACTTAAAATCTCCACAGAAAACCCTCATACATATATAATCACTGATATGTTGAACATGTCAGTACTACAGTTTAAAAAAAATTATGGCGTAATTTTCAAACACCATTGTTGAAGCAAGTAAGATTAATGAGTAAAGATGGATGGTGGTTAGCAGTGGAATCCAGGTCCCGCGTTTCATCCTATTTGGGAATCGTCAGATGGATGTACCTGCATCTCAGAGTTGATGTTCACTCTGGAACACGAACCCAGTACCTTTCGCTTTAAACGCAATCACGTTATCCAGTTAGCTACTGAGTCCTGATAGCTACTTGCTTGTGTAATGGGGTGAAGTTATATTCAGTTGGTGTTGTTTACTTCTATTTTCCAATTGTTATTTAGGACTGCAATTGATCAGTCTCTGGTTAGCATATACGCACCCTATGCGGACTGCCTCGATATTGTTTTAAGTTACAAGCTTTATAAGCGAAAATGGATAATAGCTAGCAGTGGAATCCAGGATGTGCGTTTCATCCTCTTTGAGACTCGTCAGCTGAATGTACCTGTAAGATTAACGATATCATGAAAACATAAATTGTGATTAAGTTAATTCTTAAATAATAATGAAATCACTCAGAGTATTAATCAATCAAACAATGGTAATAACATAAATAAAAAAAGAAATAACCAGTCAATTAGAGTTAAAATAACAACTAGACATAAATGGTATATTGACCTAATTTGCTTAACTATGTGAAAAATGACGTGATAAAATCAATAAGATAAAACAGAAATGAAGTCGACATAAACAATGTCACTAATAGTAAGAAAGATTAAATATTTCGATAGTAGTATTAGTATTAGTGGCAGTATTAGTATTAGTAGTAGTGTTGGTAGTAGTAGTGGTAGTAGTGGTAATAGTAGTAGTAGTAGTAGTGATAGTAGTAATGGCAGTAGTAGTAATAATAGTAGTAGTAGTGGTATTAGTATTAGTGGTAGTATTAGCAGTATTAGTATTAGTAGTAGTAGTATTAGTAGTATTAGTATTAGTAGTAGTAGTAGTAATAGTAGTAGCAGTAGTAGTAGTAGTAGTAGTAGTAGTCTGATTGTACTGTATACTTTTTAATCACTTGATTTCACCATTTCCTTGTTAATAACCTTCTGTATTTCCATTCTCTTTGGTGTTGATTCGACGTGCAACTATTTGGTTTGACTATTCGTTTGTATAGTTTACCACTAAATATTTTCACATGATAAACTAAAGGGGGGAGGAAGGGTGAAAACATTAAAATATTCATATTCATATTAGATAGTAATTTAATGACCTTTGACCTAACGACTAATTCAAAGTGATCATATTTAAGAGTTTTTGTTTGTGCTTGAATCACTTCTGTTCTAGTTAAATTATCACATCTATACATGGTTTCATATGACAAACAAACGTTTATTGACATTATCAGAAGGGGGTTTTTGTGGAGATTTAGTAGTTTCGTAGTAGAAAGAGTGAGTCAATTGAAGCTAGACATTGTTTTCCGCTAGAATAATAACATGAGTTAACCGAATAACTGAAATTAGTGTAGTCATAACAACAATAACAACAACAACAGTAATAATAACAACAAACAATACGAAATGAATTTAAACTTCACCCCATCGCTCAAGCAAGTGTCTATCAGAACTCAGTGGCCGGGTGGACAACGCAATGGCGTTTGAAGTGAAAGGTACTGGGTTTGAGTCCCAGTGTGAACATTTAGCTGATGAGTCCCAAATAGGACGAAGTGGCGCGCGTCCTGGATTCCATTGATAGCCACTATCCATTTTTGTTTATAATGCTTGTGAATTAAGGCTATATCAAGGCAGTCTGCACAGTATGCACATATGCCAATTAGAGACTGGCCAGTTGTATTCTCAAACCTCAATGGGAAGATTCAAACAAACAATACTAAATGATAGTTGAAATCATGGGTCAATTGAAGCTAGACCACCATCGAAAACCTGGAAGCACTGGACGACCGATTCGTCCCATTATGGGACTACTTAGCAGTGCTCATCCACGACCCCACACTCGCGAGATCCGAACCCCGGACCTACCAGTCTCGAGTCGGAGCCCTTAACCGATAGACCACTGAGCCGGCCAGCATCCAACGGTGTTAATGTCTAACTTCAACTAATCCACGATGTTTGAGCAACCATTTCACCAATATCTTCAGTGAGTTGATATCTCCCAACGGACCTGGTTGAACTACACTGGTTACTGCCTCTCACTAGAACTCCGGGAAATACTTTATGGATTCAGTCACTAGTGAGCATATGATCATTATCGGAAGGGAGGTTTGTGTAGATTTTAGTAATTTTATATAGTTGAGATCATGAGTCAATTGAAGCTAGACCACTATGGAAAGTAAGTAAGTAAGTAAGTAAGTAAGTAGGTAAGTAAGTAAGTAAGTAAGTAAAGAAGTAAGGAAGGAAGGAAGAAAGGAAGGAATATCACTTCTTATTGTCTATCTTTTATAATACCAACGCCTTCTTTACCTTCATTCCAACTAGTTTATTCTATTTTCAATTATAGTAGTGAATGAATAGATATACCCTTTCTGTATTATTGTTATCTCTCATTTAATGATATCTATTTGGAAATTATCAGATGGAAAGTATTCAATATGGGGAAAGTACTGCATACTTATATCTTTCCAAGTGTTAAAACGAGGGAAAAAGATTATGTTAAAAAGACTAGATAGGTAGATAAGTTGTACAAGGGGATAAGGTATGGTTATATTGAAGACAATTCGGTATGATACTTACTTTACTTACTTACTTACGCCTGTTATCCCTCGTGGAGGCAAACAGGCCGTCCACCAGCATTCTCCATCCAACTCTGTTCTAGGCCTTCCTTTCCAGTTGCTACTAGTCTTTTTCATATGTGCTTGTGTTTCCCGGCGTAATGTGTTCTTTGGTCTTCCTCTTTTCCGCTTCCCTTCCGGATTCCAAGTAAGGAATTGTCTTGTAATGCACATTGGTGATTTCCTTAATGTATGACCTATCCATTTCCAACATCTTTTCCTAATTTCCTCTTCATCTGGAAGCTGGTATGTCCTCTCCCACAGTAGGCTGTTGCTGATAGTATCTGGCCAATAAATGTTGAGTATTTTGCGTAGACAACTGTTTATAAATACTTGTACCTTCCTGATGATGGTTGTAGTAGTTCTCCACGTTTCAGCTCCGTACAGTAGAATTAACTGTTTTGACATTCGTATTGAATATTGTGACTTTAATGTTGGCTTGCTGACAGTTGTTTTGAGTTCCATATGTTCTTCAACTGTAGTGATGTGGTCCTTACTTTTCTAATCCTTGCGTTTATTTTTGCATCAGATCCTTCCAGGTTCTCGATGATGATGCTCAAATGTGTGAAACTTTCTACTTCTTCCAAAGTTTCTCCATCTAGTGTGTTTGGGGGTCTTGGTTTTTCCCTTGTGTATGTTGAGGCCTACTAATGTAGAGGCTGCTGCTACACTATTTGTCTTGACCTGTATATTATTGGTGTATATGGTATAGAAGAGCTAGGTCATCTACAAAGTCTAAATCATCTAGCTACATCCAAGCTATCCATATCATTCTATACTTCTCGTCAGATATCGAGGTCTTCATTATTGCAATCAACTATCAGAAGAAAGAGAAAGGAAGAGTGTAGACAACTTTATCTGACTCCACTCTTTACTTGTAATCTATCCATCATCTATTCTCTATTCACTATTAATTAATCTAAGTTAATACATTAAGAATACAGAATAATCCTTTTTTTGTTTTTTTTCTTTACCAAAAATCATTCGATCTAGTATAAAGTACACTTAATTGAATTCACATAAAGGATAACACCATGGATACTAATAATTTAGTGTTCTGTTTTTTTTCGTTTTTTTTGTTTCTAGATATGTAGTAATAATACTTCATTAAACATTATTCCATTATTCAATGATAATCGTTAAAAGTTCAATTCGGAATGAATGAGTGAATGAATGAATGAAGTTTATTTAATTATCAGAAGGAGTTTTGTGGAGATTTAGTATTTTCATAGTTGAAAGCGTGAGTCAATTGAAACTGGTAGGTCATGGGTTCGAATCTCACTCGCGAGTACAGGATCGTGGATGCGCACTGCCACTGAGGAGTCCCATAATAGGACCAAATGGCCATCCAATACTTCCAGGTTTTCCATGGTGATGGTCTAGCTTCAATTGACTCACGCTTCCAACTATAAAGTTTATTTGTTTAAATGAAATAGATGACTTTTACCAAGTTGATTATAATTGACTTGAAAATTATTCCAGATGAACAGTGTTGTTGTTGGTAGTGGTGGTGATGTTATTAAAAGATTGAGTTCTTCAAAGTTGATTGTTTTTATGATGAACAGATTTGTGATATTTATTGATTACACCATACAATTTGGATGTAGTTAGATATTAACACTGTTGGGATACCGGCTTAGTGATCTAGAGGGTAAGCGTTAATGTATGAGAATGATAGGTCTTGGGTTTGAGTCCTGTATGCGATTGTGGATGCGCACTGCTTAGGAGTCTCGTACTATAATGAAACGACCATTCAGTGCTTCTAGGTTTTCCATAGTGTTCTAACTTTGATTGACTCATGAATTCAATTATTAAATAACAAGTAATAGACGAAGAAGCTTTGGAGGATGTAAATACCTTTGTTTGAATCTTCCCATTGATGTTAAGGACTACAATCGGTCAGTCTCTTATTGGCATATGTGCATACTGTGCGTATTGCGTATGGGAAGATTCAACTAAAACAATACTAAGTGAATTTAGATTTCACCTTATTGAACAAGCAAGTGGCTATCAGGACTCAGTAGCTGAGTAGATAACGCGATGGCATTTGAAGCGAAAGGTACTGGGTTCAAGTCCCAGCATGAACATCAACAAGTCTGAGATGCAGGTATATCCAGCTGACGAGTCCCAAATAGGACGAAACGCGCATTAAACTGGATTCCACTGCTAGCCACTATCCATCTTTACTTACAATACATTCATTATGCTATAATATTTTCTTTATTTTTCCTCTTTTCATGTAGAATCGATTTAATCAAAAATACATCTGGAAACTAATCAACTTGACAAAGAGTACTAAAGAAGAAAAATAAACATTTTAAACATCATTCTACACACAAATGTACACACACACATCCACATGCACATCCACACACACACACAAACAACCAACCAACCAAACAAACAAACATTAAAACCAATCTTTCCTGTTTTTAACTTCTTTTATCCTTCGTTCTCAGGTCATAAATAACCTCAATAGGGCATATATAAAGATATATAGAGAGAGGGATATATCTATAGCTGTATATAGTTGTATAGTTGACGACCTTAAAGAAATGAAAAGACCTTAAAAAACAAGAAAAAAAGAAGAGAGAAAATTAATAATCAAAAAATAAATAAAGAGAAATGTTAAATCTAAGAAAATATTAGTCCTACTTTATTAATTGAAACGATGAGTATTTGATTGTTCTTTTTTGTTGTTGGTGGTGGTGGTGGAGGTGGAAGTTGTTTTTTTGTTGTTGGTTTTTTCTTCTATTCTATCTTATGAGAAGTGAGTAGTCATATTTTAGTTTAGGATAGAAATATTTTTTGAGAAAAAAACGTAAAATCAGCTTACTTGGTAATGTTGTTTACTTGAAACTTCCTATTTGATGTTTAGGAATGAAATTGATCAAACTCTTGTATGGCATATGTGCATCCTGTGAGGACCGCCTCGATATTGCCTAAAGTCACAAGCTTTAGAGGCAATGATAGATAGTGGCTATTAGTGGAATCAAGGATGTGCATTTCGTCCTATTTGGGACTGGTTAGCTGGATGTACCTGCATCTCAGAGTTGATGTTCACTCTAGGACTCAAACTCAGTACCATTCACTTCAAACGCCATCATGTTATTCACTCAGTTACTGAGTCCTGATAGCCACTTGCTTGGGCCATTGGGTGAAGTTCAAATTTATTTAGTACTGTCTGAATGAATCTTCCCATTGATGTTTAGGACTGCAACTGACCAGTCACTTATTGGTCATATGTGCATACTGTGCGTATTGCCTCGGTATAGCCTTAATTCACAAGCGTTATTTCATGAGAGATTCAGTCAATCTATTTCATGTATTAATATGATTTGAAAATTTACTTCCCGTGGCGAGATCTTAATGTTTTACATTCGATACGCTCCAATAATAAAAATCTAATTCATCTGACAAGTGGTTAGGATATGTACTAATTTTACCTAACTACCGTCTACTGTTATGCACGCTGTTACTTTGGAAGAAAGTTAGGAGAGACCGAACCATAATGTTGCATCACTCCATAAAATCACTGATCGTTATCTGAGCCTGATCGGTAGATGAATACTACCTGCGCGAGTTCCGCTTGACTACTGTGACTAATATTCTGAGGCTCTGGGCGACATAACTAAAAATCAATAATAACAGAACGGTTGCATTTAGTCTTCAAATTTATTTAAATCCTAAATTATAAAATTGATTAATTTTATACTCGTTGGAAGTGGATAGGACACATATTGAGGAAATTATCAAACTGCATCACGAAGCAAGTACCAACTTAGAATCCTGAAGGGAAACTTAAAAGAGGAAAACCGAAGTACTCACTGCTTTGAGAATTGGAATCAGATATGAAAAGGATGAATGTTAACTGGCAAGAACTGAAAAGGATTGCTTAGGACAGCGTTGGATGGAGAATGCTGATGAGCGTCTTATGTTCTTCGACGAGTGGTAACAGGCTTAAGTAAGTTAGTAAGTAAGTAAGTAAGTAACTCATTCATTCTAATCGGATCATAAGGGTAGAGGATATTCGTAGGCTAATAGTATTCGATCATAGGTGTCTTCGGAGCATTGCTCGTTTATTCTGGGACCACCGTGTAAGTAATACAGTCGTTAGGAAATGGGTACTAGGTAAGGATGGCAAGTCGATTGATGAAGTAGTGAAACTTCATCAGTTGAGATGGTTGGGACACGTATTACGTATGCCTAGGCACCGACTGCCCCGACGTGCAATTTTGTATGGTGTAAGAGTAGATTGGAAGAAAGCTAGGGGCGACCACACCAAAACGTGGCACAAATCCATGAAGTCACTCACAAGTGGACTGAGCCATGTTGGTAGGTGTTGACTACCTAGTTGGGATTCGCGAGATGATAGTAATCGATGGTTAGAGACCTTGAATGACATGACTCAAAATCGTTTGCAATGGCGAAGGTGCATCCACTCTTTGTGTTCTCCCAAATCCTAATCTTCTGAATTCTTCATATCCTTATCCTTTTTCTCTTTCCAAATTTATTTCACTGTATTATACTCCTTCAATAACATCTTCAAACCCTAATCTCTTTTCGATTACTGTTTATACTCTTACTACTTCTAGCACTATAGGATTTGAATGGACAACTGCATCTCTGTGTTAATGTGGTATGGTAACTCGAACTGATGTACGTACGTACAAAGTTCTACGTTGTGACTGACCGACTGACTGACTGACTGAATCGAATCATATTCTTTGTTCTCATTACCATTAAAGGTATTATTATTATTATTACTATTATTATTAATGAGGGAGAATGTATTTGTATAATCTCCATAAATCAATTTAAAGTAAATTCAACGTTTCACCTGACAATCTGGTCCAAACTTTTTCAAGGTAATATAATCAAACATCAGAACTATTATTCGACCATATTACCAGGTGAATTGTTGGATTTACTTCAAATTTATTCAATGAGATTTTACAACCACATTCTTTGGCTTTAATGTTTCATATCAAACCAGTACCCAAAATACTGTGAAATTATTTCATTAAGACTAGACGAAAGTTCTCATATTATTATTACTATATTTATTGACTTATTTGAACACATAAATATTGGTACAAAGGGGACACCAGATATATATGGGCCACATAAATCATTCGATTTGTGTGAGGTCTGTGATACTGCCCTGATGCCCAAACTGAAGCAGGTGGTTTTGTTAGGAGGCTACACACCGAGCCTTTGACCTAAAGATCTGACCTACGAGGCAGTGGAGCATCGTGAGGAGATGCAGTCTCATGGTAGCCGGTGACCAACGATTGATTCATACGTCATTTGTTCCTTCAGGATGCTTGAGCCCATGTACACCATTGGTTTGGAATGAGGGTTTTCCAACTCCTCTAGATGGACTTCCCGTGTACACCAATCCGGTTAAAGCGACGAACATTCGCTTTTCGTCCTCTCAATTTCGTAAACAACACCCCCACCAAGAGAAGGCAGTGAGTAGGACTTCCCTGTCAGAGCCTGTGTACGCGTGGCCATGTGAGAGCATTTGGAGAGAGAGAGCGGACTCTTCCCACCCTCGGCCATACTATAAGAACCATCCCTATTACTAATCTCTATAACAACATATATGCGCTGCATCTTGATAAGAACTATCTCTAGATTTATTATAACTACTGTAAATACTGTAAAAACCAATTTAACTTCATCTATTTTACTGTCTATCTCATGTGTTTCTTTGTGGGAAACAAAACATACATTTCCCTCCTCCCCCCTTAATTTTTGGTGCTTTTCGTTTGGATTATATGATATGAATATCTATGAACGTGAAAATTTGACGACAAAAAAAAACGAACATAGTCATGAATAAATCAACCCAACCTCATTTCTATCTGCCACACATACACACACACAAAGACGGAAGGAAGCAAAAGATCACACAGAAAGGATTCATCATTTATTTGATTTCTATATGTGAATGAACATATGTAAAAAAGGTATTAGTTGCGCCCAATCGTAAAGGTGAATATATTTAATACATAAATGATATTATACTTTTGATCTGAAACTATTCACTTAGTGTAGTTTACTTGAATCTTCCCATTGATGTTTACGACTGTAATTAATCATTCTCTCTCTTATTGGTATATGTACATACTGTATGGATTACCTTGATATTGTCTTAAGTCACATGCATTCTAAGTAAAAATGGATATTGGCTAGCAGTGGAATCTAGGATTTTAAAGTTCACCTTATTGCACAAGCAAGTGGCTATCAGGAGTCAGTTGATAAATGGATAATATGATGGCGTTTTAAGCGAACGATACTGAATTCGAGTTCCGTGATAAACATCAATACTGAGATTTAGGAAGATCCAGTTGCTGAGTCTCAGATAGGACGAAAGACACATCCTGGATTCCACCACTAGCCACAATCCATTTTCTCTTCCTAAGTAAATAATTTTATGATAAAAATCGTTAATAATATATAAAATTTTGGTAACAAGTTATTCTGTACTCTTCTAATGTGTACATATATATATCATCTATACATGAGTATGACTACAATAGAATGAATTCATTGAAATTAATTATATCATTATTAGAAGGGGCTTTTGTGGATATTATAGTAGTTTTAATAGTTGATATAATGAGTCACTCAATTTCGTGGATTAGTTGAAGTTAGACATTGATACAGTTTAATGCCGGCTCAGTGGTCTAGAGGTTAAGAGCTCGTGCGCGAAACTGATAGGTCCTAGTAGGTATCATTACCAAGTTTTTATTTGATAATTTTTGATAGGTCCTGGTTTCAAATCTCGTGAGGTGGGATCGTGGATGCACACTGCCACTGAGGAGTCCCACAATGGGACGAAATGGCCGTCCAGTGCATCCAGGTTTTCCATAGTGGTCTAGCTTCAATTGACTCACGATGTCAATTATTATAATTATTAGTTAATTGTTTATCAGTATAATGATCAGTTCAATTATACTAGTAATCATTGTATTAACAAAATAGTTAATTTATAGATAGCATTATATTGGATGCTTTGAAATAGTACAAGACTCTTTAGTAGTGTAAAAATATGAATTTCAGCTGTGATTGAACCCTGAACTTTCAGTTCTTCAATTAGTAATTTATAATTTTATATAGTTGAAATCATGAGTTAATTGAAGCTAGACCACCATGGAAAACCTGGAAACACTGAACGACCGTTTCGTCCTAGTGTGGGACTCCTCAGCAGTGAGCATCAACGATCCCACCTCGGGAGATTCGAACCCAGGAGCTGTCAGTCTCGCGCGCGAGCGCTTAACCACCAGACCACTGAGCCGGCCGGCCGGCATCCAACGGTGTTAATATCTAACTTCAACAAATCCACGAAATTGAGCAACCATTCATCAATGTCTTCAGTGAGTTGATATCTCACAACAGATCTGCTTCAACTCCACTGGTCTATAGAGATTAGATGTTAGATTTCATTATGAGTTGTTATGAATAAGAAAATTATGGGAACAGCAGAGATCTGATTTTTGTCTAGTTTGACTCTTCGGAAGTATATTCAAATGATGTTCTAAGTTGATTTCACTTAATGATGTAAACTAATCTGGTACCTCTCTGTGCTGATGCGCTGGAGCATCTTGAAAGGATGAAGACATATGGAAAGTTCTACTTTGTTTATGACTGACCATAAATAAAAGTTTAAGAACTAGATTCATGTTATCCGTGTGAATGTACTTGAAGTCCATTGTATATAACAGGAGTAATTTCTTATTATTATAACGTAAATATCACTTTCCTCCAGTATTCATTTCGCGATCACTGTTCAACATATAAATAACTACAATGCTTAATACCTACTTAGATTGCCTTGTCTACCCCCCCCAAACCATAAACCGTATCATAAAATTAATGTCCACTGTATTGTTATCAATGAGACAATCTTTCTAAATAAAGAAATACTGTTACAGTTCCTTCATTTGACTATGGAACTCCTCAACAGTGTACATTTATAACCCGAACTGAAAACTTTTAGATCTCGTTACTAAAGCTTATTCCTTATAACCAAACGGTAATGAATACAATCCATAGATTAAACCAATCTCTAACTGAATTATAATTTATTGATCAAGATATTCATCTATAATCATTACGTGATATTTCATATTTATTAGTTATTATTATCAGATTAACTTCATATCACATTAATAATATGACCTATCTAGTCTATTCAAAGCATTTTGTTATCACCTTGGTTAATACAGTTTAAAGTATTACTTACGCCTGTTACCCCTCGTGGGGGAGCATAGGCCGCTCACCACTATTCACCATCCAACTATGTCCTCGACAATTCTTTCCAGTTCTTTCTAGTTAACATTCATCCTTTTCATATCTGCTTTTATTTCCCAAGGTAATGTGTTCTTTGGTCTTCCTCTTTTCCGCTTCCCTTCCGGATTTCAAGTTACGGATTGCCTTGTGATGCAGTTTGGTGATTTCCTCAATGTATGTCCTATCCACTTCCAACATCTTTTCCTAATTTCCTCTTCAGTTAGAAGCTGGTTTGTCCTCTCCCATAAAACGCTGTTGCTGATAGTATCCGGTCAGTGAATGTTGAGTATCTTGCGTAAACAACTGTTTATAAATACTTGTACCTTCTTGACAATGGATGTAGTAGTTCTTCATGTTTCAGCTCAATAAAGTAGGACTGTCTTGACGTTCGTACTGAAGATTGTGACTTTGAAATTAGTTGACAGTTGTTCTGAGTTCCATATGTTCTCCAATTGTACAAATGCTACCCTTTCTTTGCCAATCCTCACTTTTACGTCTGCATGCGATCCTCCTTGTTTATCAACGATGCTTCTCAGGTACGTGTGTGTTTCACAGTTTAAAGTTGATCGTTTGTAAAAATATAACTACGATAGGTAACGTACACAAACTTGTTGTAATTTACTTCATTGTTGAGTTTCGTCTACTTTGTTTAGAGAAAACTAAACAGGTAAAATAATGATAGTTATTTCATTATTAGTATGGAGTTGTAGAGATTATTAAGTTTGTTGATTGAGATCATGAATCAATTGGTGTTAGACCACTACTGAAAATCTGGAAGCACTAAGTGAGCACTGCTGAGGAGTCCCATGCTAGGAGGAAACAGCCGTCCAGTACCCGTTTCGTTCCAGCATGGGACTCTTCAGCAGTGCTTATTCAGTGCTTCCAGATTTTCATTGGTGGTCTAGCTTAGGTCGACCCATGAATTCAACTATTAAATTGTATTTGATCATAAAAAAAAAGTTTAAAAATCAGATCTAATTTAAAAATTCACTGCTTCAATTCATCAACATAACCCTTCATAGTTATTCAGTAGATACATTGGATTAGTAGCTAAATTAGAGCAGTAGATAGGTCACAGGTTCGAACCCCATTCCATTTACTTAAGTAATTTTTGTAATCCAGATCTTTTTCATATACATAAACAGTATGGTTATAAACCGAGTGCATGTTTTTATAGTGAATGTCATGAAAATTTATAATTCCTTTATCGTTATCCGACGTATACATTTCCCCAAATGCATACCATGTAAATCAAAACAAACATTAAGGAGCATTTAAGTTGAACATTGAAACAAAGAAATAACATCAGTTATAAGCAAAGACGGATAGTGGCCAGTAGTGGAATCTAGGATATGCGTTTCGTCCTATTTGGGACCCTTCAGTTGGATTTACCAGTATCTCAGAGTTGATTTTCACTCTTGAACTCGAACCCAGTACCATACGCTTCAAACGCCATCACATTATCCACTTATCTACTGAGTCCTGATACCAAATTGCTTGTGCAATGGGGTGAAGTTTAAATTCATTTGGTATTGTTTATTTGAATCTTCCCACTGATGTTTACGGCTGTAATTGATCAGTCGCAGATCAGTTTCAGTAGTTAAGTGGATAACGTGATGGCGCTTGAAACGAAAGATACTTGGTTCGAGTCCCAGAGTGAACATCAATTCTGAGATGCAACTACATCCAACTGACGAGTCTCAAATAGGACGAAACACCCATCCTTTGTTTCCCCTATTTGTGGCCCCCCCCATCCTTCTTGTTTAATGCTTGTGACTGAAGTCAATATCGAGGCGATCCATATAGCATGCACATATGCGAATAACAGACTGATATATCCTGGGTTCAAATCTCGTGAGTCGGTATTGTGAAAGTGCATTGCTGAGGAATCCAACAATAGAACGAGTTGACCGTCCAGTGTTTCCATGTTTTCCATGGTGGTCTAGCTTCAATTGACTCATGATTTCAACTATATATAAAAATTACCAAAAATCTCCCCCCTTATATGGTATTAAATGAATTATTCTCCATTGTCATCTACTTTTCAGGTTCAATGTTCATTTGAATATAATTGTTATTAATAGCTAATTTACTTATATCATTATATAATTTGATAGTTAAGTTGTGGTTGCTTTTTAATAAATCAATTTCTTAAGCTCTTCTAGTAACCCTCCCCCCCCAGGCTAAATCTACATGGCTGATTGAACATGAGAGAAAAGGTGTGAAATATGGGAAAAATGTTTTACTCCATAGTCATCACTAAATACCATTTTTATTTTCAAGTTATACAAATATGAAGAGAAGGGGTGCTAGGTGAGAATATAATTTATAGATCACCTTTAAGCGACACTAAACTGACCTTGAGAGTGTTCACCAAATAAGGGCTATAAACCAGTGTGTGAGGAATTAGAATTATGATTTACATTTGATGATGAAGGTTAAGAATTAGATTTAGGGTTTTTATCACAAACTGGCATCAGCTCTAATGCCAAAATGGTATTTAACCAAATAAATGAATGAATTTCATGCAAATATCCGAGACCTGTTATTTTATACATGATTCATAGTTCATCTATAAATTATGGTATTACTCGGGTGATCGACTGGATTATGAAGACGTCAACATCTGGAGGAAATCACGGGATACAGTGGACAGGCAGGATGCAGCTTGACGATTTAGACTTCGCGGATGATCTGGCTCTTCTATCACACACGCAACAACAAATGCAGGAGAAAACGACCAGTGTAGCAGCAGCCTCAGCAGCAGTAGGTCTCAATATAAACAAAGAGAAAAGCAAGACTCTCCGATACAATACAATATGCACCAATCGAATTACACTTGACGGAGAAGCTTTGGAGGATGTGGAAACCTTTACATATCTGGGCAGCATCATTGATGAACACGGTGGATCAGATGCAGATGTGAGGGCGCGGATCGGCAAAGCAAGAGCAGCATACTTACAGCTGAAAAACATCTGGAGCTCAAAACAATTGTCAACCAACACCAAGGTTAGAATTTTCAATATAAATGTGAAGACAGTTCTTCTGTATGGGGCAGAGACGTGGAGAACTATGAAAGCCATTATCCAGAAGAT
This sequence comes from Schistosoma mansoni, assembly GCF_000237925.1. Lineage (NCBI taxonomy): Eukaryota > Metazoa > Platyhelminthes > Trematoda > Strigeidida > Schistosomatidae > Schistosoma > Schistosoma mansoni. The sequence goes on along the minus strand of NC_031498.1, from coordinate 31,783,823 downwards.
ACAAGTGTTTATTAACAGCTGTCTACGCAAGATACTTCGGATCCGATGGCCAGACACTATCGACAACAAGTTACTGTGGGAGACAACAAACCAGATTCCATTCAGTAGAGGAAGAAATCAGGAAGAAGCGTTGGAAGTGGATTGAGCATACTTTGAGGAAATCACCCAATTGTGTCGCAAGACAAGCCCTCACATGGAATCCTGAAGGTCGAAGGAGAAGAGGAAGACCAGAGAACACATTACGCAGAGAAATAGAGACAGACATGAGAAGAATGAACAAGAACTGGATAGAACTAGAAAGGAAGGCTGAGGACAGAGTGAGTTGGAGAATGCTGGTCGGCGGCCTATGCTCCATTGGGAGTAACAGGCGTAAGTAAGTAAGTAAGTAAGTCGGGTGCTATTTAAATTTAAATACACATAAGAGATTTTTAAACCTAGATTTTTTAAACCTGAATTGGTTGAACTTAGAAATTAACACCATTGATAGCCGACCGACTAACTGGTCTAGTGGTTAAGTGCTTGCGCGCGAGACTGATAGGTCGTGGGTTGGAATCTCGAGAGGTGGGATCGTGGATGTGCACTGCCACTGAGGAGTCCCACAATAGGACGAGTTGGCCTTCCAACGCTTCCGGGTTCTCCATGGTAGTCTAGCTTCAATTAACTCATGAATTCAACAATTAAGATCACCTAAAATCTCCACAACCCCCTCCTCTAATACTACATATCTGTTTATTATACGTATTTTCTTTCTTTTTTTTGTTGTTGTTGTTATAAGACAATAACAACAAAACAATTTTTCATTGTTATTCATAACTAATAAATATATTAGGGTAATTAATTAGTTAGTCAGTCATAAAATAAACAAACCATTTTATATGTATGACCCAAGATGAATTCATATATCAACTAGGTCATTTAAACAAAAAAATTTTTTTTACATTGTTCATATGATTAGAAATGTATTGAATTATAAGAGTAAGAGAGAGAGAGAGAGGGGCAGAGAGTGGTGGGAGTAAAGAGAGAGAGAATAACTATTGTTTATCTCCTAGGCAATTACAAATTATTCTATTCGATCAGCTGATTTACTGATCAAGTTTGTTAATTTGCCTATAAGATGATACATGAAATGTTTCACTATTATATTTTAATCATCTTATTTTCTGATTGTGAAACTACTACAATAAAATTTTTTAATATTTTATGTAGTTGAGATCATGAGTCAATTGAAGCTAGACAACCATGGAAAATCTGGAAATACTGGATGGCCGTTCCGTCCTATTGTGGGACTCCTCAGTGGCAGTGCGCATCCACGATCCCACCTCGCGAGATTCGAACACAGGACCTATCAGTCTCGTGTGCGAGAGCTGAACCACTAGACCACTGAGCCGGCGGGCCGGCATCCAACGGTGTTAATGTCTAACTTCAACCAATCCACGAAATTGAGCAACCATTCACCATTGTTTTCAATGAGTTCCTGTCTCACAACAGACCTCGTTGAACTCCACTGGTTACTGCTTCTCACTAGAAATCCAGGAAATACCTCATGGACCCAGTCACTAGTGAGCATATGATCATTATGAGAAGGGGGTTTGTGGTGATTTTAATAATTTTATATAGGTCCAGGGTTCGAATCTCTCAAGGTGGGATCGTAGATGCGCACTACCACTGAGGAGTCCCACAGTAGGACGAAACGGCCATCCAATGCTTCCGGCTTTTTCCATGATTGTCTAGCTTCAATTGACTCATGATCTCAACTCTATAAAATTACTAAAATCTCCACAACCCCCCCCCATCTAACTACGAATCAATAATTTTCATAATTAACAATAAATAATCTAATTTATTAATCAATATAATGGAATCTTATTTAAATACAATGTATCAATTGTGTTACATTAATTGATTAGTAATATTAAAACAAATCTATTATTGATTTTGTTTTTCAATAATTCATATCATTTTGTTTGTTCTTATTGAATAATAACAAACGAGAAAGGAATGACCTTGACAGTTGATCAAATATAAACAAATAGTTTATTTAAACAAAAAGAACATAGATATATATCAGTTGTTTGAATCTTCCGATTGATGTTTGGGATTGTCATTGATCAGTCTTGTATTGGCATACATGTATCCTGTACCGATTACCTTGATATTAACATTCAGTTATAACTATTTTAAGCACAGAGGGGTGATGGTTAATAGTAGAATTCATCGTAGTTGGGAATTATTGTGTGGATGTACCTAACTGTAACCGGAGTGAACATCAACTGTAGAATATAGATACATCCAAGTGACGAGTCCGAAACAGAATGAAATGTGCTTCTTTGATTCCACCACTAGCCACCGTCTATTTCTAGTTAGAAAAAAAGAGAACAATTATCAATCTTCTGAATGAAATAAATGCAATAAATAATTCATGACAGGTAGAGACAGGTATCTACCTCAGTACAATGGATGATGGTCGCACAATTTCGTGGATTAGTTGAAGTTAGACATTAACACCGTTGGATGCCTGTAGGCTCAGTGGTCTAGTGGTTAAGTGCTCTGGCGCGAGACTGGTAGGTCCTGGGTTCGAATCTCGTGAGTTGCGATCGTGGATGCGTACTGCTACTAAAGAGTCCCATAATAGGACGAGTTGGCCGTCCAGTTATTCCAGGTCTTCCATAGTAGTCTACCTTCAATTGACTCATGATCTCAACTATATGAAATAAAAGAAATTTGACAGTTTTCATTTATTTAAATTAATATACAAGAGTATATAATCTACACCCTATTGAATACCCAAATGAATAGTGATCATTTAAAACAAGAAAACAATCTAGAATTATTTTTTTGTTTTTTTTTATACCGACTGACCTTGAATGAAAAAAATAGAAAAATTTTTTTTTGTGTGTTAATGAGTGTTTATTGAAATAAAAATAGAAAAAAAAGAAAATTAAAAAAAGAGAAAAGAAAACGAAAAAAATTTTTATTATGAATAGAGAAGGTTATAAGATTATTTTCATAGTGTTATATTAATGGAAGATATTAACGAGAAATCATAGATACAAGTTTAGACTATACTTTACTTACTTACGTCTGTTACTCCCAATGGAGTGTAGACCGCCGACCAGCATTCTACAACACACTCTGTCCTCCACCTTCCTTTCTAGTTCTATCCAGGTTTTGTTCAGTTTTCTCATGTCTGTCTCCATTTCTCGGCGTACAGTGTTCTTTGATCTTCCCCTTCTCGTTTGGCCTTCAGGATTTCATGTGAGGGCTTGTCTTGTGACGCAGTTGTAAGTTTTGACTATAGTTAATACTTAGTTAAAGGAATGTATTTGAACTTTTGAAACGACGAATAATGCCCTTAGGGTTTCTAGACTATGTTGTACAGTGTGACTGTCAAAGATGTTATCATAAAATGTAACATTTTTGTGATTGTGTGATAACATCATGTGTCTCGTAGCGGGGGTGTTGTTCACGAAATTGAGAGGATGAAAAGCGAATGTCTGGTGTTTTAACCGGGTTGGTGGACACAGTGAGTCCACCTAGGGGAGTTGGAAAATCCTAATTCCAAAGCAATGCTGCACTTGGGCTTCAAGATCCTAAGGAAACAAATGGTATATGAACCAATTATCGGTCACAGGTTACCACGGGACTTCATGTACTTACGTTGCTCCACTGTCTTGTGGATCAGACCTTTAGGTCGAAGGCTCCGAGTGTGGCCCTCTAAGAGGGCCATCTGCTTCGGTCTGGGCATTCCTGCAGTATCATGAGATGACAATCACTTCACGACATACTTTCAGTGTGGCGCATATATATCTACTCCTCAAATAAATAAAATAAACTTGAGATTATTGATACACTTTGCTAATAAACGACCATGAATTCGTGTAAAACCGAGGTTTCAGACTTCCTGACTACTTCTATAGTGAAATATAAAAATTATGGTGACCTCAATGCAATTTGATTAATGAAATTCTATCAGGGTAAAGGACTAAACAAACTTCTTCCAACAAATTTTGATAGTGAACGAATGTGTGATACGGATCTCGTCCAATTTTTTCATGAGTTGCACGTACATGAACTCCAGTGCTGATGAGTATTTTAAGATTGAAAACCAGAAACTTCCTCTTTAAACTCCGCTTAGCTATTTAGTCCACATAAACTTAATGAAACTAAAGTCCCGGACTTAACTGCTAGAAAGTATCCATCTCTGATAGCAATTTATGACTAAATCCTAATATGGAAAGTATTCTCTCAAGATGTACACATATCAATAAAGGTTTATCCTTTACAGTCCTTATCAAGTACACATTTTTGCGTTTGACTTTTAACCAAAACTGAAGTGGGTAACCAGGGGTTCAAACTAGTAACCTATTCATTGAAAACCAAATTACCGAATCATTAACACACCACTTTATTTGGATGTAATTATTCATAGATATAAAATATTTCATTCAGTTCATAGTCATGTTTTGTTCGATAAAATGTAAGTAACCTGAATATTCTAAATTAAATGATCAATAATGTAAACAACATTAACATTAACACCGTTGGATGCCTACCAGCTCAGTGGTCTAGAGGTTAAGTGCTCTGGCGCGAGACTGGTAGGTCCTGGGTTCGAATCTCGCGAGGTGGGATCGTGAATGAGCATTGCTGAGGAGTTCCACAATGGGACGAAACAGCCGTCCAATGCTTCCAGGTTTTCATCGGTGGTCTAGCTTCAATCGATTCATGATCTCAACTATATAATATTTAACATTGATACCATGTGACAATAAAAGTGAAAACAGTTTATAATGAAAAAATAAATAAATAAATAGATAGATGAGGGGAATTGAAATTTCATTGACATCCATCTTGAATTTCCACATATAGTTACTTTTATAATTGAAACATTGAAATCTCTAAAAAGTTTTGATACATTAGATTTCAAATTAATCGATTACTTCATGTATTATGACATTTCCTTCTTTTTCTCCTTCTTCTTCGTCTTCTGCTTCCTCTCCCTCTCCCTCTTCTTCTCCATCTCCTTCTTCGTCTTCTTCTCCTCCCTCTTCTTCTACCCCTCCTTCTTCCTCTTCTCCCTTTTCTTCTTCTTCCTCTCCTCATTCTTCTTCTTCCTGATGCTTTGAATTTATTTCCATAAACTTATTCATCTAATGTCAGCTGATCCATCAGATGATTATGATCAAATTGTAAGAAATACCTGATCATCAAAATGAAACTATTTTGCACAAAAAACAAATTGGAAAGAATCATTTATCACATGGATTAGTTAGTTTTTAAGAAGAAAGAATAATGGGTTCTCATCAAACGGTATGAAATTCATTGACATTTCACAGAAATCTATATTTTTTTTGTAAGAAATTTATGAAACTACTGTTTTATAATAATAATATTATTATTATTGTAGGCGGAGTTGGATAGTGGTTAGCCGTGGAATCCAGTTTGAGGCGTGTTTCGTCCTATTTGGGACTTGTCAGCTGGATATACCTGCATCTCAGAGTTGATGTTCACCACGGGACTCGAACCCAACACCGTTCGCTTCAAACACCATCACATCATCCACTTATCTACTGAGTCCTGATAACCACTTGCTTGCGCAGTGGGGTGAAGTTATATTCACCTGGTGTTGTTTACTTGTATATTCCTATTGTTATTTAGGACTGCAATTGACCAGTCTCTCTCTCACTGGAATATGTACATGCTATGCGTATTGCCTTGATATAGCCTTAATTCACAAGCATTGTAAGCAAAGATGGATAACGCTATGGCGTTTGAAGCGAAAGGTACTGGGTTCGAGTCCCAGAGTGAACATCAACTCTGAGATTCAGGTACATCCATCTGACGAGTCCCAAATAGGACGAAATACGCGTGAAACTGGATTCCACTGCTAGCCACTATTCATCTTTGCTTATAATGCTTGTGAATTAAGGCAATATCGAGGCAGTCTACACAGTATGCACATATGCCAATAAGAGAGAGATTGATCAATTGCAGTCCTCAAAATCAATGGGAAGATTCAAACAAGCGATGCCAAGTGTATTATTATTATTACAAATCACAGAATTACAAAATAATGACTGTTTCTATGAGTGAAGAAAAAAGTTAAACATTCGGAGAATTACCCTCCTCCCTCCCCCTTTCTCTCTCCACCTTCACACTTCCTTTCATAGACACACAATTTCTCTTCCTTTAACTCTCATTTATTTTTTTCTAAAAAAGAAACATAATCAAGATTTGTAACGAAAAAAATTGGCAAATGAATCACTTTTGATGTATATATACTGTCATTATTATATATATATAGTACCGACATAAGTTCAATTTTGGCGCCATAAAAATGATTGTTATTTTGTTTATATACATTAAAATTTTTATGTACCTACAATTTTCTAAGAAAAAGATGGTGATTTAGAAATAACAGTAAAACAGTAATAATAATAATAATAATAGTAATAGTACTGGCAATAGTAGTAGTAGTGGTAGTAGGAAGAGGAGGAGGAGGAGGAGCAATAGTAGTAGTAGTAGTAGTGGTAGTAGGAAGAGGAGGAGGAGGAGTAGTAGTCGTAGTCGTAGTAGTAGTGGTAGTAGTTGTAGTCGTAGTCGTAGTAGTAGTAGTATTAGTAGTAGTAGTAGTAGTAGTAGTACTAATAAAATGCATTCATGCATTCAATGTTTGATGAAAAATCTAAAAAAAGACATAGACAGATGTTGAAAAAAAAGAAGGTTTGGTTAAATTTAAACGATGTAGGTAAATTCAATGGGGGTAAATACCCATGGAATGAAAAGGGAATTAGTCAATGCGCTTTGTTTTGTTTTGTTTATATGTTCATGTAAAATATGGTCATTTGTATTTTATAAACAAATTGGATTGAATAGGTGAGGGGGGTAGAGGTGAGAGATTATCTAAAAAAAATTTAAAAATGATTTCGTTGACAACATTCTAATTACTTACTTACTTACTGACTGACTGACTGACTTACACCTGTTACCCTTCATGGAGGAGCATAGTCCACTCACCAGTATTCTCTGTCTGTTTGTATGAGGATAAACTCTACTGTCGTTAGCACATTTTAACTTTACAACTGGCAATCAACCAAAATGAAGTGAGGAGTATTATTTGCACTCTCGTTGTCAATGATAGAGGGCATGTTTCGCCATCAGTCGTTTTTTATTTTGCTTGCTAACATGAAAATCTAAAGTTTTCTATGATAAAATTACCATTCTATCATTCTACAGATGCATCAAGTGTATGGTAGTCAGTCATACATCTAATTAATATAATAATAGAAGTAATGATGGAAATGATTCCAAACTATTTACAAATGGGTGACTAAGTCAATGGAAACAAAACCATGTTTACTGACTACGACACATATAGGTCGCTTGACAACGTGAAGTTCTAGTGGGAAGCAGTGACCAGTAGAGTTCAAACAAGTCTTTTGTAGAGATATCAACTCACTGAAGACAATTGATGAACGGTTGCTCAAACAAACATCGTGGATTGGTTGAAGTCAGACATTAACACCATTGGATGCCGGCCGGCTCAGTGGTCTATTGGTTAAGTGCTCTGGTACGAGACTGATAGGTCCTGGGTTCGAATCTATCGGGGCGGTATTGTGAATGCCCACTGCCACTAAGGAGTCTCATAATAGGACGAGTTGGCCGTCCAATGCTTCCAGGTTTTCGATCGTGGTCTAGTTTCAATTGACTCATTAGTTCAACTATGAAAAAAATATGGAGTTTATCATAACCTCCAATATTTTTACATAAATGTAATCGCTAGATTCAGCGTAAGAGAATCAATATAAATCTAAGGTTACTGCCAATCCCAAACCAGAGTAAAGGAGAAGGGTTAGGGTCGGCAACCTTAACCTCTAGAAAACAACCTTGCTAAAAAAACACTAACCAGATTGTGATAGAAATTTATCAAAGTTAACAATGGGAGTTGTATTAAAACAAGAAGAAAACGAAAACAATTCAACTAACTCTGATAATCATGAAAGTTAGATAGTGGTTATCAGTGGAATCATCTAAGTGTGCCTGGATTTGATCGCTGAAGCACAATTTGTTTATTTTATTTATTTAAACACATAAATATTGGTACAAAGAGGCACCAGATATATATGCGCCACAAAAATCCCATTTGATTTGTGTGAGGGATGTGATACTACCCGGGTGCCCAAACCGAGGCAGGTGGTTTTCTTAAGGGGCCACACACTGAGTCATTGACCTAAAGATCTGATCCACAAGACAGTGGAGCATCGTAAGGGGATGCAGCTCCATGGTAGACGGTGACCAACGATTGATTCATACGCCATTTGTTCCCCCAGGATAGTGGAGCCCACGTGAACCATTGGTTTGCAATCAGGGTTTTCCATCTCCTCTAGGTAGACTTTCCATGTCGATCAACACGGTTAAAGCGCCGGACAATCGCTTTTCTTCCTCTCAATTTCGTAAACAACAGCCGTGGTGCGTTGAGACAATGAGTAGGAATCACTGACAGTGGTTGTATACGCATGGCCATGTGAGAGCATTTTAAGAGGGAGAGCATACTCTCCCCACTCTTGGCCGTACCGGTGCATTTAGGGGACCAACCTATCCACCCCCCCTCCTCCATCATATGAAAAATAGATTTATTGTGAATTTTTTTCTTTTTTGTTGTTTTTTTTTGGGGGGGGGGAGGGGCGAAAGAAATAATTTAGAAATGTAATGATAAACAAAAGATAGATTATAGATTATTATGAATGGTTTATATTTACAATGATTGTTAAATGGAATTATTTATATCATTGGAAAGTTTTGTTTGTTTGTTTGTTTGTTTTTATCTGGATAAAATTGTTAGCATGATGTTAAAGATATACGGTTACAAGATTTTATAAGAATTGAAGGTTTATAGAGATTGCAGTGATTTTAATAGTTGAATTCATGAGTCGAAATAAGCTAGATCACCATTGAAAATCTGACCCTTTCTCTTTCTCCTGGTGATCGACTGGATTATGAAGACGTTAACAGTTGGAGGATAGCACGGGATAGAATGGACAGCTAGGGTGCAGCTGAACGATCTAGACTTCGCAGATGATCTGGCTCTCCTATCACACACGCAACAACAAATGCAGGAGAAAACGACCAGTGTAGCAGTAGTCTTAGAAGCAGTAGGTCTCAATATAAACAAAGAGAAAAGCAAGATTCTCCAATACAATACAACATGCACCAATCGAATTACACTTGACGGAGAAGCTTTGGAAGATGTGAAAACCTTCACATATCTGGGCAGCATCATCGATGAACACGGTGGATCTGATGCAGATGTGAAGTTGCGAGTCGGCAAAGCAAGAGCAGCATATTTACAACTGAAGAATATCTGGAACTCAAAACAACTGACTGTCAATCAACACCAAACTCACAATTTTCAATATAAATGTCAAAACAGTTCTACTGTATGGGGCAGAGACGTGGAGAACTACGAAAACCATTATCCAGAAGATACAGGTGTTTATTGACAGTTGTCTACGCAAAATACTTCGGATCCGTTGGTCAGACACTATCAGCAGCATTCTACTGTAGAAGAGAACAAACCAGATTCCAGTGGAGGAAGAAATTAGGAAGAAGCGGTAGAAGTTGATAGGACAAATATTGAGGAAATCACCCAAATGTGTCACAAGACAAGCCTTCATATGGAATCCTGAAGGCCAAACGAGAAGAGGAAGACTAAAGAACAAATTACACCGAGAAATGGAGACAGACATGAGAAGAATGATCAAGAATTGGTTAGAACTAGAAAGGAAAGCTGAGGACAGAGTGTGTTGGAGAATGTTGGTCAACGGTCTATGCTCCATTGGGGGTAAGAGGCATAAGTAAGTAAGTAAGTATATTATCATCACTATCTAAGGTAATTATGAAGTAATCTGTTAAGTGAAGATCCAGTTCCAAATATCATTACTACTCTATCTATTCGTCTTTATCACTCATCATTAAATATGAATTATACATTGAAGATATCAAAATAGTACCGATAACAATAATTTTTTTTTCTAAATATTATTCATATAGAAGAGGTGTATAATGTGAAAAGAATCATTGTCCAATAATATCATTCCCCTTCTTAGAAACAATCATATCAACTATTAAACTGATAGAAACTAAATAATTAAATATGTAATTGTAAGCAAAGATGGATAGTGGCTTGTAGTGCAATCCAGGACGCGCGCCACTTCGTCCTATTTGGAACTCGTCAGCTGGATGTACCTGCATCTCAGAGTGGATGTTCACTCTGGGACTCGCTCAAACCCATTACTTTTCGCTTCAAATGCCATCGCGTTATCTACTCGGCCACTAAACCTTGATAACCGAGGCAATACAAGCACAGTATGCACATATCCCAATTAGAGACTGACCAGTTGCAATCCTAACACATCGATGGGAAGATTCAAACAAACAATACTAAATGAATTTAATCAAATATGTAATGTTTACTGATTTTATTTCTTATAGAATCTAATCTATAAACAACTCTATTGTATTAGATTGTCTAATATATGACACTAATACTACTACTACTACTACTACTACTACTACTAATACTACTACTACTACTTCTACTACTACTACTACTAATAATAATAATAATAATACCAATACTAATAATCGTAACAGTCAATAATATCAATACTAATAATCGTAACAGTCATAACGTGGTTAACCCCCTTCACTTACCCTTACTCTCTCCCACCCCCCTCTCTCTCCCCCCTCCTTCCCTCCCCCTCTCTCTATGTATACATATCTCTTACTCTATTCTAATGCTTATTTTTACAACATGCTTGAGACAAAATATCATATTTTATCAATAACAACAATCAAACTATGAAATAAGAAGTCAACTAATTTTTTTTGTGTATACACGAATAAACATGCAAATATGCAAAAAGTAACTGGTCAATTGTAACCATGTTGTATGAATCATTTTAAAGTTTAACTTAGTCAATGTATATTTATTTACTATTTAGTGTTTATACATTTTAATCATAATAATAATAATAATCATGCTTGTGTTCTCTTTTGGCATGACTAACAAAATAGTAGTTTAGTAAATTTTATATGGTTGAAATCATGAGTTAATTGAAGTTAGAATATCATGAAAAACCTGGAAGCATTGGACGACGAACTCGTCCTATTGTAGGACTCCTCAGTGGCAGTGCGTGAGACTTGAACCCAAGAACTTTGGTGTCGCACGAACGCTGAAAATCTAAACCACTGATCCGTCTGGCATCTAACGGTATTATTGTCTAACCTCAACCAATCTATGAGATTGCGCGACCGTTCAAACATTGTCTTCAGTGTTTCCAACTGAGGAGTATGAAACAAAGATAAAATAGCTTATTCAATGCCCTCCAGCTTTTTTTTGGTTGTTTTGTAGTGTCGATTGTTATGTTAAGCTGAAACAGCTTATTCTAGCTTTTGGACAGGTCAATCGATTCATTCCTCTTGAGTCACATTTTGATCTTGTTAATTATTCAATTATCAACCTTGACTGTCTCTGTATGAGCATATGTATGTGCACTTCTTATCTTACTCATCACATGTTCAGCTTATTTCTACCCGACTATAAATATCGATTAACGCTTGATTAAATTGAGTTGGCTCACACACGATCCCCACTGTGTGTTATTTAGCTTCGCTCTCTTCTTTTCACTTTCTTCGCTTCATCCCTCTGATAGTCTGTCTAGATCAATGAATATACAAAATATGAGTATCCAAAAATCGGTTCTCGTATTTGGCTTATTGAACTCGGTTATTCACTAACGTGATTCAAACCGATGAATATACACGAGAATCGGCCACATATATATTTCGACAGTAATCATTCCATAACGGTAATCACACAATAAAATTGGAGTCGGATTCAGAGCCACAAAAGGTTTTCCATATAATTTATGGTATATCGTATAGTTAAGTATCCATATTTTCACAAATCCTTATAAGTTTTGTTATCTAGAGTTAAACATAAAGATAATGATTTAGATAAAGCAAAGAACAAGAGCAAAGCAAGAGCAGGACATTTACAACTGAAGAATATCTGGAACTCAAAACAACTGTCTGTCAATCAACACCAAAATCAGAATTTTCAAACAAATGTCAAAACAGTTCTACTGTATGGGACAGAAACCTGGAGAATTACGAAAGCCATCATCCAGAAGATACAAGTGTTTATTAACAGTTGTCCACACAAAATACTTTGGATCCGTTGGCCAAACACTGTCAGCAACATTCTACTGTGATAGAGAACAAACCAGATTCCATCCAGTGGAGGAAGAAATCAGGAAGAATCCCTGAAAGTGGATAAGACACACATTGAGAAACTCAGCCTACTGCATCACAAGACAAACTTCACATGGAATTCTGAAGGCAAAAGGAGAAGAGGAATATCAAAAAACACATTACTCAAAGAATTGGAGACAGACATGAGAAGAATGAACGACAACTAGATGGAGCAAGAATGGAAGGCCCAAGACAGAGTGGGTTGAAGAATGCTGGTCGGCGGCCTACACTTCATTGTGAGTAACAGGTGTAAGTAAGTAAGTAAGTAATGATTTAGACATGTTATCAATTGATCAGTATAATTCTGATTAGTCCTATGGAAACTATACACTGTAAAACAAAAAAAAGTAGAAACCTTCATGCCAATTTTTCTTTTATTGTTTACCGAAACTAAACAATAACAGTGATAGAGATCAATCAACCAAAGTACGGTGAGTATATGATGAATCGTTTGAAAAATTTATCAAAAAATTTCTTTATCCAAAGGGGGGGGGTATTCAATTTGTTTACATTTGTATATGTATATGTATCTATGTAGATATGTGACTATGTGTATATATAAATAGATTAACTAATTTATTAATATTATAATTCTTTAAAATTAAATTGATTGAAATGACCGCCAAATCGAACAAAAAGAAATCAATAGTTTAACGTTGAACAATGATTATTATATTCAGTTGGTATTCACAATTGACTGATTAGTGGGTGGTGATCAATGTCATACGTGTCAAGTTCTTCTTAGTGCTGATCGAATGATATCGATCACCACCCAGTGATCAATCAATTGTGATTACATCTCAGTCCTACAGAAGGTTGGTCGCGGCCCGAATAGCTCATTGGTAACGTATCTGACTATGAAGCTCAGTGACACAGGATTGAATCCGTCAGGGAGCACCAATTCCCTCAAGATTACAGGTACACCTTACTGACGAGTGCCAAGTAGCATGAAACCCGGTTCCAGGGTTTCCTGTTGATCACCTCCAACCATCATCTTATCTAAAGAAAGTAAACAATTAAGCTTTGAATCAAATTAGAACAAAACAATAATCTCTTTTTAAGGAATAAACACATTATTTTTATATTTATTTAAACACATAAATATTGGTACAAGGAAGCACCAGATACATATGCGCCTCACAAATCTGATTCGATTTGTGTGAGGGCTGTGATACTGCCCAGGTGCCCAGACTGAAGCAGGTGGTTTTCTTAAGGGGCCACACCCGGAGCCTTTGACCTGAAGGTCTAGTCCACAAGACAGTGGTGCATCGTGAGGAGATGCAGTCCCATGGTAGCCGGTGACCAACAGTTGGTTCATACGCCATTTGTTCCCTCAGGATACTGGAGCCCATGTGCGCCATTGGTTTGGAATCGGGGTTTTCCAACTCCCCTAGGTGGACACTCCACATCCACCAACCCGGTTAAAGCACCGGACATTCGTTTTTCGTCCTGTCAATTTCGTAAACAACACCTGTGGCACGAGAAGGCAGTGAGTAGGACTTCCCTGGCAGAGGCTATATATCCGCTGGCCATGTGAGAGCATTTGGAGTGAGAGCGGATTCTCCCCACTCTCGGCCGTACCAGGGGATTTGGGAGAGTTCTTATTCATTAAAATACTGGGTCTTTTTGTTTGTTAAAGGCAAAGAGAAGTTTTGAAAATTATTAGAATGGAAAATATAATTCATTTATATTATCAGAAACGGAAGGGGTTTGTAGAGATTGTAGTAGTTTAATACGGACTAGCTTCAAGAAATATGTCTTGGAGTTCTAGTGAGAAGTCATGACCAGTGGAGTTCAAACAAGTCTATTGTAAGGTTGCAACTCATTGAAGACAATGGTGGATGGTGGAGTAATTTTGTAGATTGATTGAAGTTAGAAATTAAGTGTTGGATGCCGTCTTAATGGTCTAGTGATTAAGCGTTCACGTACGATGCTGAAGGTCCTTGTTTCAAGTCCTGTAAACGGGATTGTGGATGCACACAGATGAGGAGCCCCATACCATGACGAAACGGCCGTCCGGTACTTTCAAGTTTCCCATGGTGGTCTGTCTTAAATTGATTCATGAATTCAAATATTACATTCACTTATTCATAATTTTTTTTAGCCTGAAATGTAGCTCAACATTCTCAAGTGTAATCATCAGATACCTGATAGACAGTAAATATAACATGTGAACAGAGAATGATAGTGGCTAGCAGTGGAATCCAGGATGCGCGTTTCGTCCTATTTGGGACTCGTCAGCTGGATGTACCTGCATCTCATAGTTGATGTTTACTCTGGGACTCGAAACCAGTACCGTTCGCTTCAAATGCCATCCATTCTGATATCTATTTGCATCCTGGATTCTACATACATGCATACATACATACATACATAATAAAATATATTGAAATTGGATGGATATCAATGAAAGTCTTTAAAACAATGTGATATCACATTACTTTCTAAATACCAAGAAGGTCTGGATTAGTGATTCATTTTATTGTGAGATTTATCAATAATAGAGATTCTTGATCATGTTAAAACCTTCAGGTGTTACTGTGAACGAAACATGTTTAGATGATTAAGATTATCTTGAAGTTGACTAATCTCCATATAGATACTCTAATTAGAAAAATAATCACATCAACAATTCATGTGTTATAAAAACGAAATTGATACTTACTTACTTACTTAATTTTACCTGTTATTCCCAATGGAACATAGGGATACTACCCCTAACTCAGGGTCTGGAAAGTCGGAAAAATGAAAATTTCGCAAATGCGATAAAAATGATCTTGGTGGTCTTGTATCACTATTCCGACACCAGACAATAGGTTTTAAGCGTTCTTAGGCCCTAATGCTTCAGGCTGGGCTGTTTTGCTTACTACCCTATATGTGTGTGGTATACAGTATAAGCTATATGGCCATGTAGAGCTGAAGGTCTCACATAAGACTGGAGGTTCGCCATTGATATTGTGGATGGTTCGGCATTGCTTTGGCAAGTTTTGCTGGCTGTCCATGTGAAAAGTTGGTTGGCAGGTTAACCGATTTCATTCATACTGGTGGTTGCTTCTCAGTGTTCTCAAGGGCTTAGGTCATTGGAGCATTGTAAGGCATATCGCCATTGCCAATATTAATGAGTTTGGCTGTCGTGTAAGCGGAATGCGTCAACTTTGGTCTGTTCGTGCTGTGCATAATTGATTTACGCGATCACTGATCGGAGTATTTATACACGGGATGTAAATGTGTATATGGACGGTGCGAATAGTCCAGCAGGGTGTTTGGTACCTGAGTGGTTGCACCACAGGATTGGGCTGAGCTGTTCGGATTATAACGTTGAAGCCTTTATAGTGTCTGATTCTCCTATAGGGCGGAATTGAGCTGTACTGCTTGGGATAAGCCTGGGCAAAGTCTGGCTCTCCTGTTAAACGGGATTGAGCTGTACTGTTTGGGTTGCTGCGTGAAAGTCTGGATGGTGTCTGGTTCATCTGAAAACCAGTGCAAGATTACCCTGACCCACGAGGGTATATTATATAACTGTGTGAAACCAATGGAGCATAGGCCGCCAACCAGTATTCTCCAACACACTCTGTCCTCAGCCTTCCTTTCTAGTTCTATCCAATTTTTGTTCACTCTTCTCATATCTGTTTCCATTTACCAGCATAATGTGTTCTTTGGTATTCTTCTTTTCCTTTGACCTTCAGGATTCCATGTGAGGGCTTGTCTTGTGACGCAGTTGGGTGATTTCCTCAATGTGTGTCCTATCCACTTCCAGTGCTTAATACTGATTTCTTCCTCCACTGAAATGTGGTTTGTTCTCTCACACAATAGGTTGTTGCTGATAGTGTGTGGTTAACGAATCCGAAGTACTTTAATAGTGTGATAAAATTTATTGATTTCTTATTAAAAAAAGCTTGAATTCATACATTTTAATTAATTGTCAATTCAAAGAATGTCATCAACAGTAGTTATATACTTTTATAGTTGAAGTCATGAATCATTTGAAGCTAGACCACCATGGAAAACCTGGAAGTGATTCAGGTACATTTATTTATTTAAACACATAAATATCGGTACAAGGAAGCATCAGATAAATATGCACCAGATAAATCAAATGAGATTTGAGTGTGGGCTGTGATACTGCCCAGTTGTCCAAACCGCAGCAGGTGGTTTTCTTAGGGGATAACACCCGGAGCTTTTGACCTAAAGATCTGATCCACAAAAAAGTGGAGCATCGTGAGGAGATGCAGTCCCATGGTAGCCGGTAACCAACAATTGATTAATACACCATTTGTTCCCTCAGCATGCTGGAGCCCATGTGCATCACTAGTTTGGAATCAGGGTTTTCCAACTCCCGTAGGTGGACTTTCTGTGTCCACCAACCCGGTCAAAGCGACAGACATTTGCTTTTCGTCTTCTCAATTTCGTAAACAACAGTAATGTTGCGAGAAGGTAGTGAGTAGGACTACCGTGGCAGAGGCTATATACATGTGGTCATGTGAGAGCATTTGGAGAGGGAGAGAGGATTCTACCCACTCTCAGCCGTACCAGGGCATTCGGGGGCAATACAGTTGAACTCCACTAGTCATGGCTTATCACTAGAACATCATGAAATACCTCTAATAAGCACATGATGATTATTATCTCTCTCTCTTGATAATTTATCACTTTAAAATATAGTCTACTTATGAGAAATGACGTCGAAACAAAAACTTTCCGTATAGAAGTATTCCAAATAGACAACTTTTTGTTTCATTTTTCATTCGTTATATTTTAGTTTGTTATAAAAAGATAATCAAAATGGATTCAGGATGAGGTAAGTCATCGTTTTTTTTTTTGAAGCTTTACAACATTTTATTCGTATAAATATTATGGATATTTATGCCTATCTATCTATCTATCTATGGTATATATCAGTGTAGAGGTGTAATCGGAACAATATTGATCAGGTCAATATTAGTCAGTAGTCATTAATAATAAAAGGGTGAAAGAAATATGAAAAGTTGACAAATTCTAAGGGAATATATAAAAAGAAATGATTTAAAGTATTTGATATAATTTTAATAGTTGAAATCATGAGTCAATTGAAGCTAGACTACCATAGAAAACCTGGAAGCGCTTGACGGCCATTTTGTCCTATTGTGAGACTCCTCAGTGGCAGTGAGCATCCATGATCCTGTCTCTCGAGATTCGAACTCAGGATCTGTCAGTCTCGCACGCGAACGCTTAACCTCTAGACCACTGAACTGGCCGGCATCTAACAGTGTTAATTTCTAACTTCAACTAATCCACGAAATTGAGTGACACATCCACCATTGTCTTCAATGAGTTACTATATCACAATAGACCTGGTTGAACTCCACTAGTCACTGCTTCTCACTGGAATCCCAGGAAATACCTCTTGAATTCAGTCATTAGTGAGCATATGTTGATTAATATCAGAAGGGGTTTTTGTGGAGATTTTAGTAATTTTATAGTTGAAATAATGAGTTGGTTGAAGGTAGACCACCATGGAAAACATGGAAGCACTGGGCGGCTGTTTCTTCTTATTGTGGGACTCCTCAGTGGCAGTACGTATCCATGATCCCACCTTGGGAGATTCAAACCCAGGATCGCTTAATCTGCACAAAACCCCTTCTAATGAAATGAATTCACTTCATTTTACTATCTAGTTTTTGCGTTCATACATTATAAAAATAAATAGAATGATATTGTCACCGATACTAATAGTTTTCTATGCATAAATATAAACTGTTTTGACTGGTTTACTTGGTATTGTTTATTTGATTCTTCTTATTGATGTTTACGACTGTAATCGATCAGTCTCTTATTGGCATATGTGCATACAGTGTGGATTGCCTCGATCTTGCCTTAAGTCACAATTATTCCTAGAAAAGGTGGATGGTAGCTAGTAGTGGATAATGTGATGGCGTTCGAAGTGGAACGATACTGGATTCGAGTCCCAGAGTGAACAACAACTATGGGATGTAAGTACATGCAGCCGACTAATCCCAAATAAGACGAAACGCACATCATGGATTCCACTGTTACTTACTTACACTTCCTAACCCTCATGAAGGAGTATAGGCCGCCCGCTTGTACTCTCCATTCAACCCTGTCCTGGGCAATCCTTTCCATTTGTATGAGCTACAAACAATAAAGAGGATGGAATTTCCTTAATTATTTATTCCTAAAAATAAAAGATGAAAATTTAATTTGCTAATTGGTAAAACGTATTCTTCATGAACTTTGTAGAAAATACCTCATTAAAGATAAGTGATAAGTTGTCAATATCCTAATGAGTATAAAATTAAGATTTTCTAACGTTTTGTGACTCAGTGTAAGCCACTTCATACGTACACATACACACACAAAAATTTACATATATGTCACTTATGAATCAATCTTGATCAGAATGACATGACATTGGCTTGTTCGGATCTGTTTATTTTATTGTTCCTACATATTCTTGTGTTGTTCCGCGGTATTATTTAAATTTTGATTTGATTATTTAGTCTCTGAAGAAGTGATTTAAACTGAGTTACGAAACGTCAGAAAATTTTACATTTTTTTTTACTTCTTACGATATTACTAGTACTTACTTACTTACTTACGCCTGTTACTCCCAATGGAGCATAGGCCGCCGACAAGCATTCTCCAACTCACTCTGTCCTCAGCCTTCCTTTCTAGTTCTATCCAGTTCTTGTTCATTCTTCTCATATCTATCTCTATTTCTCTGCGTAATGTGTTCTCTGGTCTTCCTCTTCTCCTTTAACCTTCAGGATTCCATGTGATGACTTGTCTTGTGACGCAATTAAGTGATTTCCTCAAGGTGTGACCAATCCACTTCCAACGCTTCTTCCTGATTTCTTCCTCTACTGAATGGAATCTGGTTTGTTGTCTCCCACAGTAACTTGTCGCTGATAGTGTCTGGCCATCTGATCCGAAGTATCTTGCGTAGACAGCTGTTAATAAACACTTGTATCTTCTGGATAATGGCTTTCATAGTTCTCCACGTCTCCGCCCCATACAGTAGAACTGTCTTGACATTTGTATTGAAAATTCTGATCTTGGTGTTGGTTGACAATTGTTTTGAGCTCCAGATGTTTTTCAGTTGTAGGTATGCTGCTCTTGCTTTGCCGATCCGCGCCCTCACATCTGCATCTGATCCACCGTGTTCATCAATGATGCTGCCCAGATATGTAAAGGTTTCCACATCTTCCAAAGCTTCTCCGTCAAGTGTAATTCGATTGGTGCATATTGTATTGTATCGGAGAATCTTGCTTTTCTCTTTGTTTATATTGAGACCTACTGCTGCTGAGGCTGCTGCCACACTGGTCGTTTTCTACTGCATTTGTTGTTGCGTTTGTGATAGAAGAGCCAGATCATCCGCGAAGTCTAAATCGTCAAGCTGCATCCTGCCTGTCCACTGTATCCCGTGATTTCCTCCAGATGTTGACGTCTTCATAATCCAGTCGGTCACCAGGAGAAAGAGAAAGGGTGAGAGTAAGAAACCTTGTCTAACACCGGTCTTTACTTCAAACGAGTCAGTGAGTTGTCCTCCGTGGACGATTTGGCAGTTTAGTCCATCATAGGAGTTCCGTATGATATTGACTATCTTCTCAGGCACGCCGTAATGTCGAAGAAGCCTCCATAGTGTCGTCCTGTCCACGCTATCAAATGCCTTCTCGTAGTCGATGAAGTTGATGTAGAGTGATGAATTCCATTCGATTGATTGTTCCACAATGATACTCCGCCTGTAGCTCCTCTGGGGGTTACTGCCGGTCCCAAGCCCGGGTAAAGAAGAAGGGTTGGGCATGGGGTTAGCGATCCCATCCCGTAGAAAATCAACTCGCTAAAAAAACGCTAACCAGAAAAAATCATTCAAACGATATTACTAGTATATTATGTTTATTTATAACAATATACCCAATGCTTAATTTATCCGTAATTATCAATACAAACCATGGTAACGATATGTATAAGTGAAAAATGTTACTGAATATAAAACAGATCAGAGAGAGTATGTGTGTGTATGTGTGGGAGAGAGAGAAGGGGTTTTTAAATATCAGTAATAATTAGACAGAGACAATTGTAACTGTAATTATAATTATTATATCCACAAAAACCCCTCCTGATATTAATTAACATATACTCATTAGTGACTGACTTCAAGAGGTATTTCATGGAGTTCTAAGGAGAAGCAGTAACCAGTGGAGTTCAACTAGGTCTGTTGTAAGATATTAACTCACTGAAGACAATGGTGGGCGGTTGCTTAATTTCGTGGATTAGTTGAAGTTAGACATTAACACTGTAAGATGCCAGCAGGCTGTGTTCTAGAGGTTAAGCATTCACGCACGAGACTGATATATCCTAGGTTCGAATCTCACGAGATGGAATCGTGAATGCGTACTATTGAGGAGTCTCAGTGCTTCCAGGTTTTCCATGGTAGTCTAGCTTCAATCGACTCATAAGCTCAATTATTAAAATTACTACAATATCTACAAAAACCCCTTCTAAGTTTATAATTATGTAAAATTAATTGTTCTTCAATGATACTATAAGTTACTTCCATTAATTATAAATCTAACATATTCAATCTAATAGTAGTTTATCGGTTAAGGGCTCTGGCTCGTAACTGGTAGGTCCTGGGTTCGAATCTCGCGAGTGCGCGATCGTGGATGCGCACTGCTGAGGAGTCCCATAATAGGACGAAACGGCCGTCCAGTGCTTCCAGGTTTTCGATGGTGGCCTAGCTTCAATTGACTCATGATTTCAACTTTCTAATAGTAGTTGCTACATACTGTAACTTTAATGTAATAATCATATTGATTAGTTGATTATGATGACTAAATGGTCATATTCGAATATTTAATCAACTTTGAGATATAATTTCAAGTGGTAGATGTTACTTTAAGGAGTATTATTATATGAAGATGTTCGAGTCGAGAGTCATGGCTTTATTCTAACATAACTCATATGTAACACTTCTCATAACCTCTAAACAGTTAATTCAGTTTCACTCTCATTTGTCTCTTTCTATTATCAAATGGATTGTTTGTCTTGTGGATAAAATGTACTTCTAAATTGTTAACTTTCTGGTTAAGAACATGAATCCATCTGATTTTAAAGCAATATTGAATGCCTGGAAGCATTGGAAGGTCGTTTCATCCTAGTGTAAGACTCCTCAGCAGTCAATGGAAGATGATCGCGCAATATCGTGGATTGGATGAAATTGGACATTAACATCTTTGGTTGCCAACTCAGTGATCCAGAGGTTAAGAGTTCACGTGAGAGACCGAAGGCCCTAGGGTAGAACACTACGAGTGGTATCTTGGATAAGCACTTCTGAGTAGTCCAATACTATAAAGAATCAGCCATCTAGTGCTCCGAGGTTATCAATGATGGTCTAACATCATTTGATTCAACATCTCAGTCAAAAACTTAGAGTAGATGTATTTTTGTTCTCTTCATGAATTAAACCATAAAACAATTTAGATAAATAAAATCATACTGAATGTGAAGAATTAAAAAATTGTTCATATGAGATGGTGGAAAAGATTTGTAGCTCAGGCCGATGATTTTGATGGAATTTTGTTCTGTGATCTGCATGGTTTGGTCGTGGAGCTTTCATCGTTCTTCTGAACAACATCATCAGTACAAATTTCAGCTAGAAGTTTTCAACCTGAAATTTATACTAATGATGTCGTTTAGAATAACGACGTCACTCGATTAAATATCTGTGCTACTTTGGATGAATCTATTTATTCGGGATGTTCATAATTAACAATCCGACGTATATAGTCAGGCAAGGAGAGAATAAAGTGTAGTATTTCTTTGTTATTTAGGACTTCAACTGATCAATCTCTTATTGGCATATGTGCATACTGTGCGAACTGCTTTGATATTGCCTGAAGTCACAAGTTTCATGAGTAAAGATGCATAATAGCTATTAGTGGAATCCAAGAAGCGCGTTTCGACCTATTTGGGGATCATCAGCCGGATGTACCTGCATCTCAGAGTTGATGTTCACTCTGGGACTCGGACCCAGTACCATTCGCTTCAAAAGCCACTGTGTTATCCACTTAGCTACGGATTCCTGATAACTATCTGCTTGTGTAATGGGGTGAAGTTGAAATTCAGTTGGTGTTGTTTACTTTAATCTTTCCATTGTTATTTAGGACTGCAATTAATCACCACTGCTAGCCACCAACTATCTTTGCAAGTAAATCATTTGTTTAGAAAGCATATGTTATTAGTTTATGGTTACTGATAATATTGATTTTTATTATTGATAAGAGTTTATATTATCAGCCTTGGATTGAAATCTAATCTATACACTCTTAGGATACCAACTCTTTTAATTGAATGGTCTTATGCACTTCCTTTTAGCTACAAATTTATTTTTTGACTGATAACTGATATGTTTGATGCTATTACGAGTTCACCTTACTCGGTAACTGGAACGAAGGTCAATGACACAGTGACACGATAGGCTAATCCTAACCCGTTGTCCACGGCTTTACTAACTAGATCAGGAAGTCTTGATGAGGTGTAGAATAATGTATTCCACAAGCATCCAGAAAATACGAGGCCACTAAGCATACAAATCAAGCTTATTTATATAATGATAGAAACGTCTTTGGGAAAGTCACAAAATAGCGTACTAAAAAAACCCATCAACCAATGACAGTCAAGGAATTCCTGAGTGGAAAATCTAAGATGTAGATCAACTAAATGTGTCTCTTGGCGCGTAACCATTAAATTGAAATTTTCAGAATGAAATTACAAAATTAGTACCTTTAACCAAGTGATTTCTGGGAATCTAACGTCTCCAACAATGACTAGCTATGAAATAAGAGTAATGCATACTTGTGGCTTATATATTCTCAATGAGCTCATATATTAACAAAGACTGATCTAATGTATTCTTGTATCTTGACAATGTTAAAATACAAACCGTTTTTGAATGATAATTGTTATATCTAGAGCTTTAGATTCTTGCTATGCCGCATACTCGTTGGCCAGACACTATCAGCAACAAGTTACTGTGGGAGACAACAAACCAGATTCCAGTGGAGGAAGAAATCAGGAGGAAGCGCTGGTTGTGGATTGAGCATAATTTGAGGAAATCATCCAACTGCGTCACAAGACAAGTCCTCACATGGAATCCTGAAGGCCAAACGAGAAGAGGAAGATCAAAGAACACTGTACGCCGAGAAATGGAGACAGACATGAGAAAACTGAACAAAACCTGGATAGAACTAGAAAGGAAGGCTGAGGACAGAGTGAGTTGTAGAATGCTTGTCGGCGGCCTATGCTCGATTGAGAGTAACAAGCGCAAGTAAGTGAAGTAAGTAAGTATGCCGCGTACTACTAGACTAATTGAACGATCGAACCCGCGAAGTTGCAAGAGAGAAAACAGAAGACTAGTAAATAGGAATGTTATTCCCAACACAGTGTCAAATATAGTACAAAAGTCTCATGTATTTATAGTTATTGGCTCAATGTAAATCATCACTTCGGATGGTCAATAGGCACGTAGGGGGTCCTTCTTATTGATCCAATGGGGAAGCCACACGTTGACATTCTAGAACGTTCCTCTAGGGGTGATTGGCTGGAATGTCTTTAGCTCTTTCTGGCTTTCTTGAGGCTTCCTTGAGTTTGCCAACGAACCATCGTTACACCTCCTCTCTTTGAAGTCTGTTACATATGACTTTCTTTTTGGATCTACTTGAAACATTGCTGCCGCTTTCCTTTTTCTGTTCAGCACTCTCATCGGCTGTGCGATTTCACTTTTACGTCTTTCAAATCGTTGTTTGCGATCTTCTTTCAGGCTTTTCTGCTCTAAATCCACCAGCATGTGAAACGGTAGTCGTGTATTTGTTGTCACTGTCCTATGATCCTTTCTAATCTGATAAATATATCTGATACGCGTTCCGTCATTTCTCCGGACTAAAGAAAGTACCTGCCCGATACGCCATCCTATGATCCCTGGTTTCCATTTTTGACCACCTTGATACCACTTTATAATCACTTTCTCACCTACTTTCAAGCTAGGGGATGCCCGTCTGATACTCTTGCATAGTCTTCTTGAAGCTTTCTTGAGTTTCCCAACAAGCTATCCTTACAATAATACATATCATATCTTCTGAACAAGTTTATTTTTATAATGACTCAATAGCTTAATGGTTAGAACATTAACTTTCCATGTAATAGATACAAGATTGAGCTTACATCTATTCAATGAATACCTAATGGGGAGATCCATTCCTCAACGGATATATGTCCAACCTACTTGTAACCTTCTTCATCTATCTTTTCTATTATTATTATTATTATTATTATTATTTTTATTAGCTTTATGCAATATTATATTATTTGGTACAAAATCGAATTCTCAGCATAAAGTATTTCAACATGTCTACGTTTCTTATTTCTTCGTTGCTCCTGATGATAAACATTCAGTGATCGCCAGTTGGATGTCAGCAGTTCAGTCAATCGACATATGAATAATGTATATTCTTTTTGCTGCATGTTCCCAGCAAACACGACATCTCTGATTAGGCCTTTTGTAACCTTTACAGCGTAAGTTTGTACAGTTTTCAGAAACGCACCGGAATAGGTTGTGTGCTTAATAGCCATAATGATGTATTAAAACAAACAATATTAGATAACTTGTTGAAATATATAGATGACGGGAAACAGGTAGCCCAGATGTTTAAGCAGGCCGCCCAAAAGATTCATTATGAATTCTTAATTTGTCTAATATACATGAATAGTCAAGTTGAATTCAATGACTTAATTATATCTCTCTTCTATTTATAACTAACTTTATTTATTCCACAGTCAGTCAATCAGTCAGTCAGCTACAATGTAGGACCAGGCATATATATGCATAGGTCCAAGTTACCATCCCCAAATGGATATCATTGAATTATTGATTTTTCTTATTTTAACTATTTTTTTTTCTCTTTTTTTCTTTCCCTTTTTTTTAAAAAAAAGAACAATCAAAATGGAGTTATCTTTGATCATATCAACAATAGACAAGTCAGAATTGTATTTTTGATTTAAGTTTTTCCCCTTTTTTGGGGGGGGATCTAAAGAAATACATTTTGTAATATGGAAGAGAAATAAATACTTCTAGTGGATTATGTCTTTAAAATGTTGAATATTATACTGAAGTTATAAGCAAAGATGGATAGTGGCTAGCAATGGAATCCAGGACGCGCGCGCCACTTCGTCCAATTTGGGACGCGTCCGCTGGATGTACCTGCATCTCAGAGATGATGTTCACTCTGGGAATCCAACTCGGAACCATTCGTATCAACTTTGAGGTGCAGGTACATCCAGATGACGAGTCCCAAATAGGATGAAACGCGCGTCAAACTGTATTCCACTGCTATCCACTATCCATCTTTGTTTGTAAGATTTGTCTGTTGTTTTCTGCCTTTTAGTTTTAATGTCAGACTGTGATGTAATTAGTTCAATAAAGAGAAATAGTTTATTTATCATTTAGATGAGTTTCAATGTAATAACTATAGTCTTGATCTGTATGTACGTTTCTGTTATCATATTGAATGATTATGTAATCAAAAACACTAGTCTTGGAATTTTTAGATTTAATCATCAGATAATTGTGAATTTACGCTTTTGGGGAGTGAACTATTTTAGTTATTCAAATAGGTCCAGTATGTGTTCCATTACATTCTCATTTGTCCATCCATCTCTCAGATTATAGCAGGAGAAATTCAAACACTTCACTTCTACCCGAAGTTTGTGCTGCTGATGATGTCGTGTTCAGATGGATGATGAAAGCTCCACGATCAAACCATCCAGCTCAGAGAACAAACCTACATCAAAATCACCCACATGAGCTAAAAATCTTCTCCACCATCTCAAGTTTATAGCAGACATGATTCTTGACATTTCATCCGACCATAGTATTAATGTACCTGTAGGTTAAACATCAAGTGATTAATAATGTGAAATATCCTAAACTGACTAAGGTTGATAATATAAAACACAGAATATTATTTCTGTGCTTAAAAGGTAATGTGTTGTTGAACCCATGAGCAACCCTCTTTCGTTACCCGGGCTTGAGACTGGTAGTTACCGTAGAAGAACTGCAGGTGGAGTTATGTGACTTCATAACCTCTGGATAATACTACTCAATGGTCAATATAAATTTGATATTTTAATTGGAGAAAAAGTTGAAAGTTTTAGAATAAACTTTATTGTCGCATGTATTCATTTCGCCCTTAATATCACAGTAATTAATAGTAGTAGTAGTAGTAGTAGTAGTAGTAGTAGTAATAGTAGTAGTGTAGTGAACAAAACACTGGTTGGGGACAATCGAATGTATTTAAGCAAGAATTACAGACTATCTCAGTAAATTCTGAAAACCATACAATGAACAGTCAATTTGCAAATTAACAATCAATTGTTTCAATCTTCACTGTTTCTTCTCTAATTCCATTGCTCATGCATTTTCCAAACGATTGCACTTCATTTCAGTTCTTTGCTCATCGGTCTTCTGCCAAAATACATTCTATGTCTGACCAACACCATATACTACTTATATGGATATAAGTAGACCACACCACAGTAGTAGTAGTAGTAGTAGTAGTAGTAGTAGTAGTAGGAGGAGGAGGAGGAGGAGGAGGAGGAGTAGGAGAGGGAGTGGGAGTAGTAGTAATAATAATATTATCATTATTATTAGTTCAAAGAATAATTATTATCTTACTAATTAAAAATAATCCCATCTCACCACCCAGTGACCAATCAATTGTAAATACATCTCAGTCCTACAGGAGGTTGGTCGCGGCCCGAATAACTCAGTCGTAAAGTCTCTGACTATGAAGCTAAGTGAAACGGAATCGAATCCATCAGGGAGCATCAGTTCCCTCAAGATTACAGGTACACCTTGCTGACGAGTGCCAAGTAGCACGAAACCCGGGTCCAGGGTTTCCTGTTGACCACCTCCAACCACCATCTTATCTCAACATAGTGCACGCCGTGTTAAGCCACCTAGACTAGTGGCCATATGGCAACTTGATCGATAGCATTCGACCAGCACTAAGAAGAACTTGACACGTATGACATTGATCACCACCCAGTGATCAATCAATTGTGACTTATAAGTGGTATACACTACAACACTACCAAAGGTTAAATTAAGGACGTTCAGAACTCATGATGAGTAAATTACACCAGGACTATTGAGCTGATGTTTGCTGGTTAGTTTTTATGAGAACAGTTAGTTTGCCTTCTAGTAGAATATTTATCCCACGTCAGAAATGATATATGGTAATTAGTTTCCATTAGGTCTTGAGAAATCCGTTACTGGATAAGCGAAAGTTTGTTTTATTGTGGGTTTGACTCGTAGATGGCTTGTAGGTATTTACTGGGGAGCAATATGAAACTAGAACAAAACAGCTTTCTAATATCTTTTTATTTGGAATGATTAGATATCTTAGGTCATTCCATAAGTGACTCATTTGTTTCAATACTAATTGACTACTAGACGCTTGTTTCGTTATAGTATGAAACTTCTAAGTGGTGAACATCCACAATCCCACCAAGAATAAAAACGAGAACATTCAGAGCTCACAGCGAAAGACTAAACTTCAGATCATCCTGTTATCTCCTTAGCTTATATGATTATCGCGATTACGATTGCCAAATTTAGATACGCGAACTTATAAGACCAACAAATGACACATACACCTAGACATACGACCTACAGTACTGACTGGTCCTTTTCCATGCCTATTAAGTCCAGAACACAAATCATAACCTCCGACATATAAATCATATATTTCAAACATATCGGGTTTATATACAAACCAAACAGACCATACTGTTCCAGCAATAGAAAATAACTTCAATCAATTCATGGTCTTCTGAGAACATCATCCACTTCCATCAATCATATTTGTGTAACCATTTCTAGTTATCTAACTAAATTCAATTAGTCATATGAAACTTATAAATTCAACAATCTCTTTAACACATCGTCATAATAAGTACAAAGCCCCCAAATTCCCTGGTACGGCCGAGGGTGGGGAGGGCCGGCCCTCTCTCGAAATGCTCTCACACGGCCACGCGTATTCAGCCTCTGACAGGGAAGTCCTACTCACTGCCTTCTCGTGCCACAGATGTTGTTTACGAAGTTGAGAGGACGAAAAGCGAATGTCCGGCGATTTAACCGGGTTGGTGGATATGGAGGATCCACCAAGAGGAGTTGGAAAACCCTGATTCCAAACCAATGGTGCACATGGGATCCAGTATCCTAAGGGAACAAATGGCATATGAACCAAATGTTGATCACCGGCTACCATTAGACTATATCTCCTTACGATGCTCCACTGTCTTGTGGATCAGACCTTTAGGCCAAAGGTTCATGGCGTTGCCCCCTAAGAAAACACCTGTTTCGGTCTTGGCACCCTGAGAGTATCACAGTTATAAGTTATTACAGTTATATAATATACACTTGTGGGTCAGGGTAATTCTGCACTGGTTTTCAGGAGAACCGGACACCATCCAGACTTTCACGCGGCAACCCAAACAGTACAGCTCAGTCCTGTGGCGCAACCACACAGGTACCAAGCACCCTGGTGGACCACAGCCCTCATATAATTAAAATGAAATGACAGTTATTTCTGGATATACTACTCACACTCTTTTTACAATTCAAATAACCCATACATTTATGTGGCGCATATATATCTGGTGCCCGTTTGTACCAATATTTATGTGTTCAATTAGTCATATGAAACTTATAAATTCAACACTCTCTATAACACACCGTCATTATCATCAGTACAAATTAACCACATTGAAGATTAATTAGTTAGATTACATTATTTTCTTTCTTTCTTCCTTTCTCTAATCTATAGCCCACAAATGACAACCACAGTACATTTACAAACGTGTACACTTCCATTGCATTTCACATATATATGGTACATACAAGTTTATTCTATCACATAACATGTATATACATGAAGAAGGTGAAGAAGTACAGTACAGTACAGTACAGTAGTCACACGGTCACTGTTCGTTCTTTTTTTCTTTCTTTCGTTCTTTCATAGAAACGCCTAGTTTTATTCATTTCAAATGATTATTATTCCTTATCATTATTATCATCATTAGAAGGATGAAAATGGGCGTCAACTTTCACATGATGTTCTTCTGTCATATATATATATCCATATGTATGTATAGTTCATTCCATTTAGTTCTTCTATTGTTCTCTGTTCTGATCTTTCCTATGGTATATAGTAGTATACAACACTTACAGATACACACACACATCCTCACTCACTCACTCACACACACACTCACACACACACTAACACTCTTTAATGAATGAACAAATTCATGATAACATTCTTTACTGGATAATTAATCATGATTGTACTACATTCACTATATACATACATAATTGTATAGATTATTAATGTCTATCAGTAATAGAATAATCGAAAAATTGTATAGGGAATAATAACAGTAATAGTGAAAGTTGATCAATAATTTGAACTGTATACTGTTAGTGATCTGTTTACTTTACAGACGATTACCCATGTTCGATTTTCTTAAAGTTAAAAGGAACAGTCATATTGGCTAACAGTGGAATCCAGGACGCGCGTTTCGTCCTATTTAGGACTGGGTTCGAGTCCCAGGGTGAACATCAACTTTAATATGCAGGTACATCCAGCTGACGAGTCCCAAATGGGACAAAACGCACGTCAAACTGGATTCCACTGCTAGCCATCATCCATCTTTGCTTACAATGCTTGTGAAATAAGGCTATATCGAGGCAATACGCACAGTATGCACATATGCCAATACGAAACTGACCAGTTGCAGTGCTAAACATCAATGGGAAGTTTCAAACAAATAATACTAATTGAATTTAACAGTAATATTGGTCACAGTAAACATTTTGTCAGTGTGAAATGGACGATTACTTCACTTACCTACTTTCTTCCCTCCTTTCTTTCTTCCATCCATCCATCCATCCATCAATCCTTCCTTCCTTCCTTCTTTCCTTCCTTCCTTCCTTCCTTCCTTCCTTACTTACTTACTTACTTACTTACTTACGCCTGTTACTCCCAATGGAGCATAGGCCGCCGACAAGCATTCTCCAACACACTATGTCCTCCGCCTTCCTTTCTAGTTCTATCCAATTTTTGTTCATTCTTCTCATGTCTGTCTCCATTTCTCGGTGTAATGTGTTCTTTAGTCTTCCTCTTCTCGTTTGGCCTTCAGGATTCCATGTGAGGGCTTGTCTTGTGAGAAATAGACGATAATGCAACAAATTCCACTTTCAATGACCTGAAGATGTGACTTCCGGTAGATCGTTTGCTGATTGTTATCCAAATATACATGTCGTTAATCCTCGTATATAATCATTGACTTAAATAGCGAGACCAATAGTGAGACCGATAGGTCTTGGGTTGGAATCTTGCGAGGCAGAATCGTGGATGCGCACTGCAACTGAGGAGTCTCTAAATAGGACCAAACGGTCATCCAGTGCTTCCAGGTTTTCAATGATAATCTAACATTCATTGATTCATGATCTCAATCAAAAATTCTTCATTTCTAATTACCTTAGAGTGAAGTTGATGACAATCTTTAAAAATCCTCGATTAATTTGATAATTTGACATGAGACCACTGATTTACAACTTATTGGTCTGAAGGGAAGGTAGTTATCATTTTATCTGAAGATCCTGTTTTCAAACCTTAATAGAGTCTGGAGTGTAAACAAATGAAGGATCTTAAACTGATTTAGTGCCCCAACCCCCTGATTTTCAGGGTTTATTAATTAACCCCATTCCATGATTAATACTATAAACTGAACCATCCCCAAATATCCCGTCTCAATGGATGTAACTAACTTGAAAACCATTTGTCTAAGAACTATCAAGTTTTCGATTCTTCAGAAGAAATATTTTGAACAGACGATGAGAGAACAAAAGTTAAAAACAATCAATTAAGATTATTATCTACAGGATAGGTTGTCAGTTATATCTGAAAAAAATTCGAATAGCTCACTTCTACTCGAAGATTTTGCTGAAAATATCATCCAAAGAAGGCAATGAAAGCTTCATGATTCAATTGTCAAGCTCCCCCAAAAAACTATTTCAGGTTATTATCAGAAGGGGTTTTGTGGAGATTTTAGTATTTTCATAGCTGAAAGCGTGAGTCAATTGAAGCTAGACAACCATGGAAAACCTGGAAGTACTGGACGGCCATTTCATCCTATTATAGGACACCTCAGTGGCATTGCGCATCCACGATCCCGCACTCGCGAGATTCGAACCCAGGACCTACCAGTCTCGAGCCGAAGCCCTTAACCGATAGACCACTGAGCCGGCCGGCATCCAATCGTGTTAATGTCTAACATCAACCAATCCACGAAGTTGAGCAACCATTCACCAATCGTCTTCAGTGAGTTCCTATCTCACGACAGACGTGGTTTGAACTGCACTGATCACTGCTTCTCACTAGAGCTTCTGGATGTACTCCTCGAAGTCAGTCACTAGTGAGCATATGATGCCGGCGCAATGACCTATCGTTTAAGGGCTCTGGCTCGAGACTGGTAGGTCCTGGGTTGGAATCTCGCGAGTGCGGGATCGTGGATGCG
>NC_031498.1:31715882-31751673 GCF_000237925.1 Schistosoma mansoni | reverse complement strand
TTGAAGTCAGTCAATAAGAGCATTGGAAGCGGGCGCAATGGTCTATCGGTTAAGGGCTTTGGCTCGAGACTGGTAGGTCCTGGGTTCGAATCTCGCGAGTGCGGGATCGTGGATGCGCACTGCCACTGAGGAGTCCCATAATAGGACGAAACGGCCGTCCAGTGTTTCCAGGTTTTCCATGGTGTTCTAGCTTCAATTGACTCATGATTTCAAACTATGGAAATATTATGAAAGTATACTGAAATCTGCACAAAACCCCCTTCTGATCTATTCACTAAATAACTGAATAAGATTAATCTCTCTTGATTTTCATGAATGAAACTGATGAATTTCTTTCATTCATTTATTAAACAGTAACAAGAAAAAGAATTGATAGTTTGATATGTCAACAGATGGCTGTTAAGTAATACATATAGGGATAAAGAAAACGAGAGAGTGAGAAAGAGAGGGACGGAGAGAGAAGGAGAGAAAGAGGGAGAGAGAAAGAGAGTGAGGGGGAGAGAGAAAGAGAGTGAGGGGGAGAGAGAAGAATTCCATCGTTCCACTTAAACATTGTTCCATTTAATGGATAGTTAATAATAAAGAATGAAAAAACATGAGGAAAAAAACCCAGATGGGATAACAAGATTTAATCGGGTAAGAAACAAAATAATAAAACTAAGTTGATTATTGACTTATTCATTCCTATAATTTATTACTAATGGTTACCTACATACATGTAATGTATGTATACATGAATTAGAATAGTTTTTTTTGGGGGGGGTACTTTGAGGGGTGGGTACTTACTTACTTACTTACTTACTTACATACTTACTACTTACGCCTGTTACCCCTCGTGGAGGAGCATAGGCCGCTCACCAGCATTCTCCATCCAAAGGGTGGGTGGGTGAATAATTTTCTCGGTAACTTTTCATTTGACCATCTCGGTAACTTTTCATTTGACCAACTTGTTTTTTTTTGTTTATTGTAATTGAGTTATTTGTTCTGTTGGATACAAAGATAATTAAGTAAATGATATGAAAAGATGAATATAGAACTAATTCATTGAATTATGTATAATATGAGGAGTAATGATAAGCATATTCACTTGGTATTGTTTACTTTTATCTTCCCATTGTTATTTAAGACTGCAATTGATCAATCTCTTGTTGGTATATGTACATCCAGTGCGGACTGCCTCGATATTGCCTAGAGTCACAAGCATTATAAACAAAGATGGATAGTGACTAGCAGTGGAATCCAGTTTGATGCGCGTTTCATTTTATTTTAAACTCATCAGTTGTATGTACCTGCACCACAGAGTTGATGTTCACTCTAGGACTCGAACCCAACACCGTTCGCTTCAAATGCCATCGCGTTATCCACTTACCCACTGTGTCCTCATAGCCGCCTGCTTGTGCAATGAAGTGAAGTTATATTCACTTGGTGTTGTTTATTTATATCTTCCGATTGTTATTTAAGGCTTCAATTGATTAATTTCGATAATGTAATAAGAAGACGAAGATTATCAGAACTATGTGATATATTAGCGCAATACATTTCGAACAATCTGATCACACATATACTTGTTAAGAACATTTATATATAGAAATAAAAGGTCAACTAGACTGGTAATAAGGTTAAGAAATAGACAAGGGTAATAATGATAAAATAATGTGAAAACAACTTGACACCTAACCACTCTGGATAATAAGCATTTATTACCAGGGTAGGTTTAAGGAGAGAACAAACTGTTTTTGAATACACAACAACATGATAAGGTAGAATATATTTAAATCCAATGAAAAACAAAAAAAAAGAAAAAAAGATGATATCGAAATGATTGGATGAGTGGATAATGCGATGGCGTTTGAAGCGAAAGGTACTGGGTTCGAGTCCCAGAATGAACATTAACTCTGAGATGCAGGTATATCCAGCTGACGAGTCCCAAATAGGATGAAACGCCCGTCAAACTGGATTCCATTGTTAGTCACTATCCATCTTTGCTTGTAATACTTGTGGATTAAGGCTATACCAAGGCAATACTCACAGTATGCACATATGCCAATAAGAGACTGACCAGTTGCAGTCCTAAACATCAATGGGAAGATTCAAACAAGTAATACTAAGTGAATTTAAACTTTACCCCATTACACAAGCAAGTGGCTATCAGGACTCAGTAGATAAGTGGATAACGTGATAGCGTTTGGGTTGGAGTCCCGTGGTGAGTACATCCATCTGACAAATCCCGAATGGAACGAAATGCGCGTTAAACTGGATTCC
This sequence comes from Schistosoma mansoni, assembly GCF_000237925.1. NCBI lineage: Eukaryota > Metazoa > Platyhelminthes > Trematoda > Strigeidida > Schistosomatidae > Schistosoma > Schistosoma mansoni. The sequence continues at coordinate 31,749,411 of NC_031498.1, read as the reverse complement.
CCTACTACCTACTATTTATTTTTGTTTAGTTATAATCTTAATTTAATGTTTATTTAAATCATAACATTTATGAATCATTGAAAATCGAGTTAATTGTATCCATGATGAATTTGACCTTAATTAGACAAACATTGGCAACTAAAAAAAGAAAGAAGAAAACACTGAACTATTCTAATAGATTCCAAAATTTCATGTTTGTGTCTTTTGCTCTCTCTCTCTCTCTCGGATTTGTTTTTGTTTCTTTGCACTTATTTTGGTGTTGCATAGTTATGATTAGACTGAACTGAGTATACGGTTAACTTGTTTCAATACATATATACACATTTACCTACAGTAACACACACATAGAAATATGTTATGTACACACACACACATACACACAAACAAACAACAGGGTATATAACAATGACAATCCTTTTTATTTATTTATAATTTAGTTTATTGTGACAAGTTATGAATATACTACTATTAACAAGACTACTGAAATATAAATAAGAATATAATTTATACTGTCAAAAATATTCAGAATATATAAACATACATATTTATAAGCTAATAAAAGTAAGTGTTCTGCCGGTCAAGTGCTCTGGCGTGAGACCGGTAGGTCCTAGGTTCGAATCTCGCGAGTGCGCGATCGTGGATGCGCACTGCTGAGGAGTCCCATAATAGAACGAAACGGCCGTCCAGTGCTTCCAAGTTTTCCATAATGGTCTTTCTTTAATTGACCCATGAAGTCAACTATTAAATTATGTAAAATTTCAGTTTAATGTTGAGATGGTGGAGAAGATTTGTAGCTCAGGTGGGTGATTTTGACGTAGGTTTGTTCTCTGAGCTGGATGGTTTGGTTGTGGAGTTTTCATCGTCCTTCTGAACGAAATCATCAGCACAAACTTCAAATACTTCACTTCTACCCGAAGTTTGTACTGATGATGTCATTCAGAAGGACGATGAAAGCTCTACGACAAAACCATCCAGCTCAGAGTACAAACCTACATCAAAATCAGTTTAATGTTTCATATATTTAGCTCTTCGAATTTTAATTTGACTACAACACATATCAACTACTGTAACACAGTAATGGAAAGTCCTTATATTTTGTCAATCCTCGTCAGTTGCTTACATCCTTATTCGTAATCAAATATAGTTTACTATTAGATGGGTTGAATTTATAAGGGAAATGATAATGGTTATGATTAATCTGTTAGGTCAATTGAAGATAGATAGATAGATAGATATATCAAATATTAATAGGACAAGACAATATTGACCTAATCTTAAATAAGATTGGTTATGTATTAGTCATAATGTAAACTCATCTAACTGGTGACCATTTATAATAGATATCGAACATATCGAACATAGGCTGATAGATAATTTGCTAGTCTTTAGAACTTGTAGAGTTCTGGTGGATAACTTGCAATGTCACTACTAACATAAGTGATTGGACGGGAAGACTATAATTTATGGATGAACCAAGCAGGTATAAAATAACAGGTCTCTGATTTTGGCGCGAAATGAATTCATCCATTTGGATAAATAGAGATTTGACATTATAGCTGATGTCAGTTCATGATGAAAACCTGAAGTATAATTCCTAACCTTAACCATGAACCGTAAATCATAATTCGAACTCCTCACACAGGTTTAATAACCTTCATTTGGTCCTAATTATTATGTGGGCACTCTCAAGGTCATTCTAGCGTCTCTCAAAGGTCGTCCATAAACTAGAGTCTCACCGATTGGACATCATAAACAATGTGTTTTAATGTTAGTTGATTGAATAGAAAGCCTTGTTTAACTCACGATTCATGCTAACTGGCACTCATCAGAGAAATATGTCTACAACCTCGGGGTAACTGGTAGTTTCTGTCGGATTCGAACCCTCATTACATGATGTCATTTTGTAAAACATTATTAAAGAACTATATATGATGAACTGACAGCAATTTCTTTCTATAGGCCTTCCTTGTATATAAACTTGAATAAAGAAGGAATAAAATATCATTGCAGAATAACATGAATTCATTTATTTCATGGATTCTCCTGAGCTACTTACAACCTATAACCATAGTAGAATAGACTGAGTTAAAATGGAGAGGTAGAGTAATATTAAGAGACTACAATACAAAAGAAATAAAATTGTTCAAACGTTCCCTTACTTACGCCTGTTACCCCTCCTAGAGGAGCATAGGCCGCTCACCAGCATTCTCCATCCAACTCTGTTCTGGGCAATCCTTTCCAGTGCTTTCCAGTTGTTATTCATCCTTTTCATATCCGCTTCAATCTCCCGACGTGATGTGTTCTTTGGCCTTCTTCTTTTCCGCTTCCCTTCTGGATTCCAAGTTAGGGATTGCCTCGTGATGCAGTTTGGTGATTTCCTTAATGTATGTCCGATCCACCACTTCCAACGTCTTTTCCTAATTTCCTCTTCAGCTGGTTAAAAATATGAATATCCTAGAAGAGTATAAAAACAAAAGAGATATTCTATTCTCGAAACAGAGGATAGACTATATAATATAGACTGATCGAGTAAAGCTCAGAAGTAAGAATTAGGATACTAGAAACAAGCGTTTTTGCAGCTTATCAGACAAAAACTAAGGAAATTCAAGTATAACCCACTTCAGGCATCCTTTCGATAAATATATCTTTCTAATCGGGTTATTTAACTTTACCTTTAGCTCTTCCAAGGCTACTACCAGTCTAAAGACCGGGTAAAAGCATAGGAACTGGAACCCCACCCAATAGAAAACAACCTTGCTAAAAAATGTAAACCAGAATAAACAATTTAAACTCTTCCCTGGCAGGTGAATGATCTTCTTACAGAAGAATTATGACGCCTCATGGTGGATCTGGACTATTCAAAAGTTCTTCAAAGTGTTCTACCCATCTGTTCTTCTGTTACTGAATCTCAGTGAATGGCTCGCCCTCTTTGTCGTTGACTGGTCACTCAAATTTACTATATTTCCCTTCTACTTTCTTCGTCGTGTCATATAGCTGTGTCATATTTCCTACTCTTGCAGCTTTTTCCGCTTTCATTGCTACTTCTTTCATGTATTTCTACTTGTCATCCCTAACGCTCTTCTTCACTTGTTTGTTTGCTTCTGTATATTCAGTTTGTGTCTTGAATTTATCTTCTCTTGTTCAACTGTTGTTAATCGCTGTCTTCTTGCTCTTCTTTTCTTGAATCTTGTCCAGGGTTTCCATAGAGATCCATTCCTTGTGATTGATGATGCTTGTTGAATCCCAGCATCACCATATTTACATTCTTCTCTCCGCATTTCCACCGTAGTTGATCTGTATACATGTATGTGTAAACTGATTTATACAGTTGAATTTTAGATAGCAATTCATTTCAGATGAAAGGGTTAATGATTCAACCATATAAGTATTCTTTAATGAAGCATTTATTCTGTCTTTTCAACGGTATCATGATCCATATTTTATCGTACTTAATGAAGAATTTTTCGGGGGGGGGTATCTATTTTCAAGTAGACATATTTCAATGATTGCAAACTCTTCTTATAGTCTTTCTGTGGAGTAAATTTGTGAACGCAGTCAGAATTGTAAGCAAAGATGGATAGTGACTAGCAGTGGAATCCAGTTTGACGCGCGCCACTTCGTCCTATTTGAGACTCATCAGCTGGATGTACCTACATCTCAGAGTTGATGTTCACTCTAGGACTCGAGCCCAGTACCTTTCGCTTCAAACGCCATCGCGTTATTCACTCAGCTACTGAGTCCTGATAGCCACTTGCTTGTGCGATGGGGTGAAGTTTAAATTCATTTAGTATTGTTTGTTTGAATTTTCCTATCGAACGAAACGTGCGTCCTGGATTCCACTGCTAGTCACTATCCATCTTTGCTTACAATGCTTATGAATTAAGACTATATCGAGGCAATACGCACAGTATGCACATATGGCCAATAAGAGAGAGACTGACCAGTTGCAGTCAGAGTGTTTCCATACAATCTCTTTGTATATTGTTATATAATGTGGCTAAGAAGTTATGAAAATTAGTCATAAATACTGTTATTCGTTGACATTCGACAAATGTATGTAATTAACGATATGGAGTTATTGAGATTGTCATGTTTTTGATTGAGATAATGAATCGATCAGTGTTATACCATCAAATAAGACATTGACACCGTCGGATACTGACTCATTCGTGTGCAAGACTGAAGGTCTTGAGTTCGAGTCCCACGTGCGACATCGTTGCTATGCACTGTTGAGGAGTCCTATATTAGGACAAGACAGCCGTTCACTACCTTCGACTCTTCAATGGTAGTCTAACATTAATCGATTCATGATCTCAATCAAAAAATATGTGTAGATCATTCAGTATGTACAGATTACTTTTATTTAAGTTACATTGTTTTGTATGATAACTTATAATACTGTTTTTGATTGCCTCAAACCAAAGAGAATTGATCAGAGCTTAATCTTATAATCTACTAGATCACAATCAAGTAATATACCATTTTATTATGTCATAAATTCATTTCTTTTTTATATGAAAATAGTATTAACACAAATCATTACACAGTTTACGTAATTTCAAGTTAAGTACATAGTTGATATGTGGTGATTAAAGTGGTAGTTGATTTGTATTTCAGTCAGTGATCTTGAGTGCTGTTAGAGGTATAAGAGCAGTTATCACTTCCCGGCTGCCCATACCGTGGAAGGGTTCTTCTGGAGGTACTTGAAAAGAAAGTCGGATTAGAAGTGGTCTTAATGACCTGAGAGAGTGACCGCAGTGTCTAAGGGACAACTGCTTTGTGTCGGTCACGCACGACCATTTTGTAGGTAATTTTTGTGTTAGCTCCGTACTTGTTGGGACCTTGCCGCCGGAGACGGATATCCGTGGGATAAGGCGAGTTGTACATTTTTAGGGTCGACCTTTTCTAACCCCACCCCTCCTTGTTGGAAGGCAGCATCGTTGTCATGCCGGTTGTCTGAAGAAAACACCTTACTGTCATCACACCTCTGTATAGTCAGCAGTACGACTTCGCCTTCGGACCTTGGGTTTGTTGCTTCTAGTCTTACCTCTGTTCAACCGACCTGTCTGACATGGTAGGACCTTGAGGAACGATTGTTCCAGCCAGTATAGCTCGATTGGTTCATTACAATAGGCAAGCCCGACCACCACTTCAAAGTAGCATCAACGGTTAGGTGATTTGAATTTCTAAGATAATTGAAATAATTCATAAAATTACTCTATTGAAATCAACATTTATTTTCTGAAATAGTAACCGTTTAAATAGGTAGAATATATTTGTGAAAATCTCAGCGAATGAATTTGAAGTAAATCCAACATTTTGCCTAGCAATCTGGTTCAAGCTTTTTCAAGGAAATATCTCCTTGAAAGCTGAGATTTTACAAAATATATTCTTCCTATTTAATGTCATACATCAACTTGGCGCCCAAATACTGTGAAACTATTCATTTATTTTTATTTTATTTAAACACATAAATATTGGTACAAAGAGGCACCAGATATATATGCACCCACACAAATCTCATTTGCTTTGTGTGAGGGCTGTGATACTGCCCAGGTGCCCAAACCGAAACAGGAGGTTTTGTTAGGGGGCCATACCTGGAGCCTTTGACCTAAAGGTTTGATCCACAAGGCAGTGGAGCATCGTGAGGCGATGCATTCCCATGATAGCCAGTGACCAACAATTGATTCATGTGCCATTTGTTCCCTCAGGATACTGGAGCCCATGTGGAGCATTGGTTTGGAATCAGGGTTTTCCAACTTCCTAGGTGGATCCTCCATATCTACCAACTTGGTTAAGGCGCCGGACATTCGCTTTTCGTCCTCTCAATTTCGTAAACAACATCTGTGGCACGAGAAGGCAGTGAGTAGGACTTTCCTGGTAGAGGTTATATACGTGTGGCCATGTGAGAGCATTTGGGGAGGGAGAGCGTACTCTCCCCATTCTCGGCCGTATCAGGGCATTTGGGGGGCGTGAAACTATTCACTCTAATTTAGACAAAAGTCCTTATATAGTAGCCGTTTGTTTTTTCGTTTGTTATGAGATAACTGCCTACTCCTACTATTATTATTATTACTAACAGTAATATGAAGAAAATTCATGTTCATCTGTCATATAAAACATAAAAGTTTTCTGGTACCTCATTTAAAGTTATATGATCGAATGGTTTTTGTCACCTATTGATAAACAAGTAATAAGTCAAGGAATGTAAACATGTAAACATACCCACATCCATCCATCCATCTATCCATCCAACCTTGTCAGTTTAAGTTGTGTAAAGTTTATTTTAAATTAATTAATTTAAGGTCATGGAATCATCTATCATCCAAAAACAAAAAACCGAAAAAAGGAACGAATAAATTATTCATTTATTGTTAGTTTATGAAGGGTTATGCCATTCTAGCTAATCAATTTTATAGTTGAAATCATGAGTCAATTGAAAGCTAGACCACGATGGAAAACCTGGAAACACTGGATAGCCAACTCGTCCTATTGTGGGACTCCTTAGCGGCAGTGCGCATCCATGATCTCGCCTCACGAGATTCGAACCCAGGATCTATCAGTCTCGCGAGCGAGCGCTTAATTTTGAAAATAAATGAATATCTATAATTCGAGTGGCATTTATGGAGATTGAAGTTAAACGTTAATATTGTTAGATGTCGGTTCAGTGGTCTAGAGGTTAAGCGTTCACGCGCAAGACCGAAGATCTTGGCTTCGAGTCCCCCATGTGGTATAGTGAATGATGTTGGGGTGATTCTGAAAATTTCTAGTCATAGACATGACAAGCTCAGGAAACATAAAGAAGCATTTTATCCAATCAGCATTCAACTGGAAGTTTTATTAGAAATATCGCAAAAATGAAAAGTCACATGGAGAGTTTCTGATTGACTGATTACTGCACTGCTACTATGTTTAGTAACATTCCAGAGATTTTAGGAAAACCCAAGGCCTTCTAAAATACTATAAAAACCCTATATTTTCTGCACATGAATGAACCTTTGGAGTAAAGTGGTTCTCGCATATTTTGCGCCTTTTCTCTCGTGTTCAAGTCGTTGTGTATATTTATCCTGAGGGTTACGAGATTAGCTTATGATCCAAGTATAGCGTTCAATTAGCAAGACTTATCAATGCACACTGCTGAGAAGTTCCATGCTAGGACGAAACAGTTGTCCAATGTTTCCAGGTTTTGAATGGTGGTCTAGCTTTAACTGACTCATGAATATAACTATTAGAATATCTATGACGTAGTTGATTGAATAGTAATGACATTGAACTATAATTTTCTATGTCATCAATTGATTGAAATTACAAAATATGGGTTATTTGACTTTGATTCAGTAACTAGCTATTAGTGTATTTACGATGTGATGTAGACATTTCGGTGTTAGTGTTATAACTTATGGCCGAGTGGATGCCCAGTACGTGATAAAACCGCCAATCAGAGAGCAGTGAATTATCGATTGGGACAGTGACACACGAAAACCGTACGAGCAGTCTAGAGTGCGCATCGGCCCTGCTTTCTACCTAGCCCAGCCAGTTAAGTCCAGAACACCAATAACAGCCTCTGCCGTATGAATTATTATTCTCAAACATACTGAATTTATATACTAATCAAACAGACCACATTGTACCAATAAAATAGAAAATTACATTTGTACAAGATTTGGCCAAATGTGGCTGTGAATAGGGAGAACAGTAATCAATAGACTGGGGATAACTCAAGGATGGTAAATCGTACAGTAATAGTCTATGGGTCAAAATAAAGCTTATAATAAGAGGAATACGGATATGAATAGTTTAGTTACTTAACAATTATACAATAGGAAATATACGTATCATATTGGTCCATAAATAGTTCTCAAAAGTTACCATTCATAATTCTCTTTGGGATACATTAGTTAGAATTTCTAGATACTTCGAACATTCAGTGTTTGTTAGCAAGTTTCAGGAGGATTCTGAGTAAAGGTAGACTATCCTTTCATTATCCTAACTGAACATTACCTACCTTTGTATTAGTTTTAACATGATCCTACAAGTTTTTGGAACATCTAAGTTACTTATCATCAGACAAATGTGCTTTTTTTCTTCGCATAAACTAATGTTTTTGACAAAGCTCCTCACATACTTCCCTCATTCTATTTTCTATTTATCACTGAGAAGTTTAACATTTCTGAGAACAAGGAAAAACAAGAAGTATTGCATGATTCCGACGGTGGGTGGGATCCTAGGTGTGCTATATATCTAGGGTCCCTTATGGTTAATGGCTGTCAATAATTATCCATTGACAGTCAGTCCACAATGAAAGTAGTTTATAATTAACTATTATTTCTAAATAACGACTGTTTATTAATAAGTCGGGGTCTTTATGGAAACTCTTCAGTTTGACTTTAGCATACCCTCTTCGTTCTTTGAAGGTGAGTACTATTGAAAGTGTAGGTAAATCAATAAATATGATTAGCCATAACTAAAGGAACTCTTCAGCCTAATTTGAGCTCTTTGTGTAGGTATTTTGTTTCGAATGAAATATATAAATGGGTCTTAGGAAAGATCATTGCAATACCGGTTCTTAGTAGACAACTATTCTGCAAAGTAAGATTGTTTCATTTGAATTGAAGTTTTTATAAACATATCATTTTTTGAGAAGGGACAGAAGTAGATATCTATGAAATTTCACTTTCTGGTTTGGCATCTATCAATATAACTCTATATGATTATCATTGTTGATTAAAGCTCCTTGATTACGTCAGCGTTCATTGGTAAATGGATCTTTAGAATATACTCTGACAATCTTTAAGAACAACATTCCAAACAAGTGATTGAACAAACACAGATCAAATTTGAACGAACTGAATTAAAAAACATTTAAGTGGTTGATTACACTTCGAAGGTTATTTAAACAAGATCTATTCCTTGATACTGTGGATGATTACAAAAGTATTCCCGGTTCAACTTAGAAAAAAAAGATCTATTAGAAATCATTCTTAGTTTTTGACGGAATTTTGTCCTTTGAGTTGGATGGTTTACTCGTAAAGCTTTCATCATCCACCTGACATACAAATCTTCGCCATCATATCATTCTTAGTATTTCAGTGAATTACAGATACTGGTCATCAGATTTGTGGTAACTGGTTCCATGAGGTAATTCCTGGAGTTCTAGTGAGATGTCGTGAACAGTGGAGCTAATCTATGTCAGGTAGAGACAGGTATCTACCTCGGTACAATGGAAGTTGGTCGCGCAATTTCGTGGATTGCTTGAGGTTAGACATTAACACCGTTGGATGCCGGCCGGCTCAGTGGTCTATCGGTTAAGTGCTCTGGCGCGAGACTGGTAGGTCCTGGATTCGAATCTCGCGAGGTGGGATCGTGGATTCGCACTGCCACTGAGGAGTCCCACAATAGGACGGAACGGCCGTCCAGTTATTCCAGGTTTTCCATGGTGGTCTAGCTTCAACTGACTCATGATCTTAACTATATAAAATTTGTGGTAACTATTCGTCAACGTGTTTTGTTAAAAATTCACACTCAATTGAACAGCAAGTGATTTTCTTCTCATATTATATCTTCATTTTCAGTCTATATTCCAAAAGGAATAACAACCATGGTAATAAAATTGTTCATTTAGATGAACTCTTAATCTTTTCTTACTTCAGGCTATTTTTCTTTCTCATCATTATAACCTATATATTTGTTTACCCTTATGTAAATAAGATGATTGTCTGTGCCATTTGTTTGTTCCCTTTGATACACACACACACACACAAACGCACACAGAGGTATACAAATATTCAGTTGTACTAATGTTTTCTATTCTGATGACCTATTTTGTTCGTTCTATAATGATATCAGTCGGTAGTAGCTATAGTAGTAGTAATGTTGATGATAATCAATGACTGAAAGTTAACAATAAGATGCGGAGAAAAAAGTTTTCTAGATCAGTGTACAAGTATGAGAAATGAATTAGTATATAATGTTATATAGTTGAAATCATGAGTCAATTGAAGCTAGATCACCATGGAAAACCCGGAATCACTGAGACTCCTCAACAGTGCGCATCCATGATCCCGCCTCGCGAGATTCGAGCCCAGGACCTATCAGTCTTGCACGCGAGCACTTAACTAGTAGGCCACTGAGCCGGCCGGCATTCAATGGTGTTAAGGTCTAACTACAACAACATAATGTGTCATATATTGATTTAAATAAAGATTAAATTGTAATAGAATATAATTAAGTAATTCCACGGGTAATTAGTAATGTTAAGGTGCCTCAGACGTTAAATATATGTTAATTAAGAGAGTTTAATAGTTGAATTCATGAGTTGAAAACCTGGAAGCACTAGACGGCCGTTTCATCCTAATATACAACTTCTCAGTAATGTGCATCCACGATCCCGATGCCGATTCAATAGTCTAGAGGTTAAGAGTCCAAAGGTGCTAGTTTCGAGTCCGGCATGTAGGATTATGGATGCTCACTGCCGAGGAATCTCATACCGAGACGAAACGGTTTTCCATTACTTTCAAGTTTTGAATGGTGGTCTAGCTTTAAGTGACTCATAAATTCATCTATTAAAATCAATACAATCACCATAAACTCTCATTCTAATTAAGAGATTGTCAAAACGGCAACAGACTATCATGATACATGTAAATAAATCGATGAACGTTCTGAAGCAAATCTCCATTGAAATGTAAGTGTCTGATTTCTCAAATACAAGGACATATTTATATGCATCTTACCGAACGTAGAAAAGCCACAGCAAGAAAACTCTCTAAAAGTTCGACAAAAGTTTTTTATAATTAAAATCATGAGTCAATTGAACCTAGAACACCATGGAAAACCTGGAAGCACTGAACAGCCGTTTCGTCCTATTATGGGACTCCTCAGTGGCAGTGTGCATCCACGATCCCGCACTCGCGAGATTTTTTAAAACAGAGAAACTAATAATCGTCTGATAGTTAATGGCTTAAATATTCATTCATCAAAAGATCGATAGGGAAATTATAATTGAGAAAGGAAGGATCAGCATGATAAAATGTTGAATCTGAGATAAGATGTAATTAGGGGGATCATAGGAACAGAGGTCGACCAGTTGGAGGAAAAGGTCTATAGAGAAGGTAGAACAGGAAACAGATGGCTGTGAAGGAAGAAGAATATGAAGAAGAAAGAAAACTATGAAATATTAAAATCATAGTAGGAGAAGAGTTTGTACCAAGTTCTTTTGGATATATAATTCTGGTTTTTACAGATGTAAAGTTAAGAAGATGCAGTATAACTTCCTTTGACAGCCTTCTAATTATCTAGCAGATGACTTAGAATGCAGAGTTCGCTTAATTTTAGTGACGTGCGTTCACAAGGTGATCAATTATTGAGCTTTTTATCGAGCCGTTTCTGTCCCTACGAGTGACTTAAACCAAAATTTTAAGAAAGATCAGTGGATTTCAGTTATCTCTTTTGAACTGATAGATGCTTGAAAACGCGCCCTGTATAGCTCTGAACACAATGAGGAGCGGAGGCGGCTTAAACATAGGCCGATAAGAAGCCTATACAGTGAGTGAAAGCAAAGGTGGATGGAGAAAACAGAAGAAATGGAAAAGGCGTTAGTGATAGGTAACAGCAGATAACAGTTCAGACTTATTAAGGGAACAGGTATCAAAAATCCGGCTGTTAGCGAGACTATTTGCAAAATGTTGGGACTATCATTCACTCTCAATTCAAGAGACTGAACCAATGGTAGAACACTTCAGAGGACAGTTCAACTGGCTTTCAGTTACCACTATGTCCAAGATACCTGAATGGCGAATTGATGTAAATCCTACAACTCTTTATGAGGTTGAAAAGTCTGTAAGCAATCTAAAGCGTGGGAGAGCACCAAGGCCTGATGGACTAACTCCTGAGATTTCCAAGGATCATGGTCCAGTTTTAGCAGTTAGACTGATTGAAATTTTAGCTAGAGTCTGAGAAATTGACGTAATCCCATTTGACCGATCTCAGTTGCTGATCGTTCTAGTTCATAAGAAAGGGGCGAAAATCCCATTGCGACAATCAAAGAGGAATCGGTTTAGCTAATATAATGTCTAAAATATCGGTCTCAATAATAATTCGACATCTAACTAGAGCTTGTGAAGAGCGAACCCGACGAAACCAGTCCGGTTTTAGATCTGAATGTGAATGAATAGATCAACCATTTACCTTTCGGAAGGTTCTGGAACATAGAAATACTTTTAGACGTCCGACTATAGTTGTATTCCTTGACCTTAAGACGGTGTTTGACTCCATTGGTCATGAGGTCCTGTGGCAGTATCTGTCATCAAAAGGCGAACCAAGGAAGTACAGTAACCTTGTACAGGTTTTCCACTAGAACACTTCTGGTTGAGTTAGAGCTTACGGCGAATTGTCGTTGGAATCGGTTAATTCATGCAGTGTTAGTCAGGGTTGTCCACTTTTACTATTTTCATCTAACTTTTTCATAGACATACTTTTAGAGATAACACTTTCATCGTCTGACTTGTTAGGGATCGATCTTCTACCAGGAGATTCACTTGTTGACTTAAAATACGCAGATGATATAGATTCTTTAGTGAAGACGCTTACAAAGTGCTGAGTATTCTGACCACCTTAAGCGAAAATTTAGGCATGTCTGGGATGCAGTTTTCTTCCTCCAAATGTAATGTTACTTCAGCATTGGCTTGCATCACCGCCTGAATTAATGATAAGTAATGAAGTAGTTGAACACATCAACCGTTTCACTTATCTTGGGAGTTTCTTCAGTCATGATGATTTGGTATCTTAAGAAATCTAGGCACAAATTCAGAAGGCTCGATAGACTTTTGCCAACTTGCATCACTTGTGGTGTAGGCGAGATATCCGTCTTCCAAACAAAGGGCGAATTTAATGTGTGGTAGTTCGCTCCGTTCTACTTTATGGATGTAAGAGACGACCATTGTGAATAGGGGATATTTGTAGACTACTAGTATTCAATCATAGGTATCTTCGAAGTATTGCTCATGCATTTTGAGACAACTGAGTAAGCCATATCTAGGTTAGTAATAGAGTACTGGGTAAAGATGAGAACTCAGTTGATGAGGTGGTAAATCGCCATCAATTGAGGCGTTTGTTACGTAGCCTACCTACCGCCTACCTCAACGGGTGATGTTGTCTTGTGTAGGACCAAGGTATAAGAAAGGTAGGGGTAGTCTGAACAAGAAATCAGATAAGTCCATGAAATCACTGAAAATTGAACTTGGCCATGTTAATACGTGTGGACTACCTGGTTTGGAAACGGGTGATTACAGTAAAAAGTGGTTAGAAAATTTGAGGGACATAGCTAGAAATCATTTAAAATGGCTCGGGTGCATCCATTCATCATCATCTTGCTCATTCTAAGCTTCTGGATTTCTAATAGTCTTTATTGATTTCACAAACCTTATCTTCAATGCTAATATTTTCTGTTGCTAATTATGTCATTATTACCTCTCTTTTGAGATATGCATCAGTTCCCTCAGGTTTACAGGTACAGGTTGAAAACATAAAAATCATTGCTCTCAATGGAAACTGACGTTGATCAATTTCTATCTATCGACAATCAATAATGAGTATTAGTTTCAATATAATTCAACTTTTATTGATCACTCCATACACACAAACACACACACTTGAATTATTCGCTCGAATGCTTATAACTTCTGATACACGTAAGAGACGAGATCGAACACCATAAGGAAAACTAGTCGGAATAGCATAAATAACTATAAATGATTTATTTATGTCTACAACATGACCACTATCGATCAAATGTGATAGAACCGAACTGAGTATTGTCCTGACAGCACCTTTTCTTAACCACGAAGATAGGTGTTCACTAACTCTTTGGTTCAGTCGTCTAGTAGTGCACCCAATTCTAGGTACCAACAATCAGTAATCAGTACTACTTTCAATATAACTCTATTGTTCATACTACAATTTGTCTTTTATTGGTCACTCCATACACACACACACACTCACACAACGTTCATTTCAAGGCAGTTCACTCAATGAATTTCATTGTTATTTCACATGTTACATCACATTCATTCTCATCAAATCATCATACATGTGTGTAACCATTACATTACACACCATTATTGGTATTTCCCATTTAATTATCTTTTACACCTTGTCATTATTCATTCACATATGAACAACATCATTTCACAATATGATTGAAATAGATTTTGGAATACGATTGAAATCTCTATCTCTATCTTCATAATTATTTATTCATATTTCAATTGTTTTAATGATAACTGACATTTCGATAGATATGCAAACAATCAAGTAGTCAGTCAAGCAGTCAGTCAGCCAAGCAGTCAGAGAAGCGGGTAAGGAGACCGGTAATCAATCAATTTGATGAGACAAGTAGAGAGAGAGAGGATGTTGTATGCATATGTTCAATGGATCACAAATATATACACACATATTCCGGAGGGTGATTCCGGAGGGGGTTATGTGAGTATCACAAACACAGATGATGAATAGAGAAATCAGGTATTATCCAACTTAGTAAATGATTATATAACCCTAATGAAACAATTACAAGATGTTTGTAAATGGATAATTTTCACTTTACTGGGAACACGTATACCCATCAACCACCACCCATCAATAAGTGTTTATTTGTTTGTTTGTTTGATTTTAATGAAGTGAAATATCATTTCCCAAAAGTGAATAAATATGACAGAAATGCTTAATGTTTGTATTAAAATAATAAGCAAAATTATGTAAATGAGAGGCAAGAGATAAAATGGTTTAATTGTAAAAGTTTCTATCTACAGATAAATGAAATCACCAAAAAAAAAGAGAAAACAATTGTTGCCTTGTATGAAGTCTTGATAATATCTTCCTTTTTGAGATGGTGGAGAAGATCTGTAGCTCAGGTGGAGATAAGAAAGTTATTAGTAGGCGTAGGAAGGACTTGAATATGACCAACTTGGTCTCATGTGCAGTTAAAGGTATAAGGGCAGTTATCACTTCCCGGCTGCTCATACCGTGGAAGGGTATTTCTTGAGGGACCTTTAAAGGAAGTTGGATTAGTGTTGGTCTTAATGACTTGGGAGCGCGACCACAGTGCCCAAGGGATAACCGCTTGAAGCCAGTCACGCACGGCCTTTTTGTGGGGGGGAGTTTTGACGTGTTAGCTCTGTTCTCCAACGACCTTACCGCCGGAGACGGAAATCCGTGGGATAAGGGGAGGTGTGTATTTTTAGGGTCGACCTTTTCTAACCCCACCCCTCCTTGTGGGAAGGCAGAATCGCCCTTATGCTGGTTGTCTGAAGGAAACAACTTACTGCTGTCACACCTCTGTACAGTCAGCAGTACGACTTCGCCTTCGGACCTTGGGATTGCTGCTTTTAGTTTTACAGCACTTCAACCGACCTGTCTGACATGGTAGGACCTTGAAGAACGATTGTTCCAGCCAGTATAGCTTGATTGGTTCATCACGATAGGCAAGCCCGATCACCACGTCAAGGTATCAGCAACGGTCAGGTAGTTCAGGTGGATAATTTTTTGATGAAGTTTTGTTCTCTGAGCTGGATGGTTTGGTCATGAAGCTTTCTTAGTTCTTCTGAACGACATCATCAGCAGCACAAACATCGGGTAGATGTCGTTCAGAAGGACGATGAAAGTTTCACAATAAAATCATTCAGCTCAGAGAACAAAACTCCATCAAAATATCTTCTTTCTCAAATGTAATCAGCTAAGAGATAGCTATCGGCATGAAAATCATCATTCTATCAAATTTCTATCTTAACTATGTTAATAGAAGATTGGCTTAAGATGTAAATATGTCTATAATTCGTTTCCGTAATATAGAAGTAATTGAAACTAAACTTTATTTATTTAAGTTGTCATTAATTATCAGAAGAGGGTTTTGTAGAGATTTCAGTAATTTTATATAATTGAAATCATGAGTCAATTTAAGCTAGACCACCAGTAACCAGTGGAGTTCAACAAGGTCTGTTGTGAGATATCAACTCACTGAATACAATGGTGAAAGGTTGCTCAACTTCGTGGATTGGTTGAAATTAGACATTAACACCATTGGATGCCGGCCGGCTCAGAGGTTAAGCGTTCACACGTGAGACTGATACTACCGATACCGAAGGATGTGAGTTCGAATCCTCCGTGAGGGATAGTCGACGCTCTCTGCTGAAGAATTTCATACTATGACGAAACAGCCATCCAATACGTTCAGCTTTTCAATGTTGATCTTTATATTTATTTATTTAAACACATAAATATTGGCACAAAGGAGCACCAGATATATATGCGCCTCATAAATCTCAGTTGGTTTGTGTGAGGGCTGTGATGCTACCTGGGTGCCCAAACCGAAACAAGTGGTTTTCTTTGGAGGTCATGCCCTGAGCCTTTGACCTAAAGGTCTAATTCACAAGGCGGGGGAGCATCGGAAGGAGATGCAGTCCTATGCTAGCCGGTGACCAACAATTGGCCCATATGCCATTCGTTCCTTCAAGATACTGGAGCCCATATGTACCATTGATTTGGAATCAGGGTTTTCCAACTCCCCTAGATGGATCCTCCATATCCACCAACCTGTTTAAAGCGCCGAACATTCTCTTTTCGTGCTCTCAATTTAGTAAACAACACCCCCCGCCTCAAAAAGGTAGTAAGTAGAACTTCCGTGACAGTAGTTGTATGCACCTGAACATGTGAGGGCATTTGGAGACGGAGAGCTAAATCTCCCCACTCTTGGCCATACCAGGGCATTTAGGGGATCAGAGAATAAAATACCATCCATAATATTAATCAATGATGATTAACTGATTAAAAAAACACCAACAATAATTCTACAATAAAAACTTAAGATGATTCCTATAGATAAGATAAAGTACAATTTTTTACAAACCAAGTCATTTATAACATTGTTAAAGGGGTGGAATAATAAAAACAAGGGTATAGAATTATACCATTTATTTTTGTTACTAAAGTAGATCAAGGTTAACAATTGACATTTATATGTGTACAATAATAATAATAGTTAAAATTTACTGAACAAAAACTCTGGGACGGTGAACTAAACAGTGCCTTTGTAAAATATGAATACTATCAGAAAGGGGTTTTGTGGAGATTTTAGTACTTCAATACTTGAATTCATGAGTCAGTTAAAGGGAGATCATCATGAAAAACCAGGAAGTACTAGACAGCCGTTTCGTCCTAGTATGAGACTCCTCAGCAGTGAGCACCCACGATACCTCTAGCGGGATTCGAACACAGGACTCATCGGTCTCACGTGCGGATGTTCAACCTCTGAGCCGGAATCTAACGGTGTTCATATCTAACTTCGAATCCTTCAAGCGGGATCATGGATGCTTACTGCTGAGGAGTCCCACACTAGGACGAAACAGCCGTCCAGTGTTTCCAGGTTTTCCATTATGGTCTACGTTTAATTGACTCATGAATTCGACTATTAAATATGAGTGCATCATTTTCATATTTTTCTTGAGTTTTTTTTTCACATAATCCATCATTGTTTCAGTGCTGTTATTATGCCGGTTTCCCTCTGTTTTCCTTCCTGTTCTCTTTTTTTCTCAATTTTCTGCTGGCAAGCATTCCACTTACAATTCCTGCCACATTATACTTATATCTGTCCATACAAGAAACGCACATCACAATACTACATTAAAGTTTAATAAAAGTATCCTATTTATAAGTGGTAACTCCGTCTGTAGCTCTTCTAGATTTACTGCCGGTCCCATGCCCGGGTAAAGGAGGAGGATTGGGCATGAGGCTAGCGATGCCATCCCGTAGAAAACTAAAAAACCGCTAACCAGAAAATAAGTAATTTATAGGTGGTATTTGACTGTTTCAAAGTTTGTATTCAATGAATAATGCATGGATTGAGCTACAAATTGTTTTTGACGGTTTGAATCAACAATTACCTATAAAGTATTGTAATCATTCATCGTAAACAACTTTCGTGAATGATTTTAATCAATCACTGATGGGGAATAAGTGAAACAATTTTCAATGTATCCTGGTTTACAATAGAAAGCGGACTGAGGCGTATCCATGATGAATACGACCTACGAACCAATCTAATCACTTCAATAGTCCTGGATTAAACGTATAAAGTTATTTACATTTTTTATATATAGTTGAATTCATGAGTCAATTGAAGCTAGACCATCATGGAAAACGTGGAAGCATTGGATGGCCGTTTCATCCTATTGTGAGACTCCTCAACAGTGCGCATCCATGATCCCACCCCATGAGATTCGAACCCAGGACCTACCAGTCTCGCGCGCGAGCACTTAACCGAGGCGGGATCGTGAATGCGCACTGTTGAGGAGTCCTGTACTAGGATGAAACGGCCGTCCAGTGCTTCCATGTTTTCCATGGTGGTCTAGCTTCAGTTGACTCATGATTTCAATTATATATAAAAAAATTACTAAAACCTCCACAAAAAGCCCCCTTATTTACATTTATTCATTTTGGAAAATGAAATGTCACTTAATTAAAAACAAACAAACACTTATTTATATCACAAAGGGGTTTTTTGTGGAGAATTTTCTAATAGTAACTTTATATAGTTAGGATCATGTCAGTTGAAGCTAGACAACTATGGAAAACCTGGAAGCACTGGACGGCCGTTTCGTCGTATTATGGGACTCCCCAGCAGTGCGCATCCACGATCCCGCCTCGCGGGTTTATTTATAGTTGATGGGTGTATATGGTCTCGGTAAAGTGAAAATTATCCATTTACAAACATCTTGTAATTGTTTCATTAGGGTTATATAATCATTTACTAAGTTGGATAATACCTGATTTCTCTATTCATCATCTGTGTTTGTGATACTCACATAACCCCCTCCGGAATCACCCTCCGGAATATGTGTGTATATATTTGTGATCCACTGAACATATGCATACAACATCCTCTCTCTCTCTACTTGTCTCATCAAATTGATTGATTACCGGTCTCCTTACCCGCTTCTCTGACTGCTTGGCTGACTGACTGCTTGACTGACTACTTGATTGTTTGCATATCTATCGAAATGTCAGTTATCATTAAAACAATTGAAATATGAATAAATAATTATGAAGATAGAGATAGAGATTTCAATCGTATTCCAAAATCTATTTCAATCATATTGTGAAATGATGTTGTTCATATGTGAATGAATAATGACAAGGTGTAAAAGATAATTAAATGGGAAATACCAATAATGGTGTGTAATGTAATGGTTACACACATGTATGATGATTTGATGAGAATGAATGTGATGTAACATGTGAAATAACAATGAAATTCATTGAGTGAACTGCCTTGAAATGAATGCTATTCCGACTAGTTTTCCTTATGGTGTTCGATCTCGTCTCTTACGTGTATGAAGAAGTATGAACTGACTCCATAAGGTATTTTCTGGAGTTGTAGTGAGAAGCAGTAACCAGTGGAGTTCAACCAGGTCTGTTGGGAGATATCAACTCACTGAAGACATTGGCGAATAGCTGCTCAGTTTCGTGGATCGGTTGAAGTTAGACATTAACACTGTTGGATGCCGGCCAGCTCAGTGGTCTAGTGGTTAATCGCTCGCGCACGAGACTGATATGTCCTCGGTTCGAATATCACGAGGTGGGATCGTGGATGCACACTGCCACTGAGGAGTCCCATAGTAAGACGAAACGGCCATCCAGTGATTCCAGGTTTTCCATGTTGTTCTGGCTTGAATCGACTCATGATCTCAACTATTTAAATTACTAAAATCTCCACAAAACCCCTTCTGATAATTTCATGTATGACTATAACTATTATTGTAATATTAGAGTAAAGCCTGATGATGATCTAATCGAAAACAATACTGTTAGCTTATGTATGTTGTTCTAAATTAGAAATCGACTAACTTCAGTTTCCATTGAAATGAATGATTTCTATATTCTCAATCATTTCATGACTTCTTTTCATACTTATCAATTCATTCCGTTTCCTTTCAAGATTCCACGTTAGGACTTGCCTCGTGATGCAGTTTGATTATTTCTGTAACATATGTTCCAACCACTTCTAGCACTATTTCCTAATTTCCTTATCAGCTCGAAGCTGATTTATCTTCTCCCACAGTGGACTGTTCCTGATGATATGAAGTCAACGGACATTGTATAATCTTGTGTATGCTACAAGGATTTTAGAACAGTTTGTACTTTTTCATTGTTAGTACTGATGGGCTTTTATTGGGATGTATCCATCTTGAAAGGATTATCTCGATTTTACCATTTTGTTTCCTTAAAAGTGAATTATGAATAACAGTAGAATCCAAAATGCATATTCACTATTACTTAGGTCACACTAGCTGAGTATACCTTGAACTGAATATATAATGCTTCAAACTTAATATAGGAACATGGTGAAACCTAATAGGCTCTTCTGGAGAAGAGTGCTACATCGAAGCACGGAACAACTACCGGGGCGGGATAGCTGTTTTTGCACTGCTTACGTAGAACCACTACATAACACTCACATTCGATCTTATTATTATTATTTTTGGGCGAACTCACTTTTTTTACCATCCTTTTGAACCCTCAATAGTTATGCAATGACTCTTTGTAGCATTCGTAGAGTGGTTGATTAGGCTGATCTCCACCACCCACATCACCGCTCACGTTAGTACATGAGATGGTTGCCATGATCCGGGAGGCACGACGAGGACGCGTGAGTTGGATTTTGTTTCTCTCAAACTTAATATACCACTCATTAAACTATTATTTCTGTATAGCCACTAACTTGTTTAATATGCATGGACCAATAAAATATTGGCTCTCTATTCACAGCTTATTCTCTCTTTTTTCTTTTCTGTTGAATTAAAGTGAACAACTGTCTTCAGATAAGATGGTGGTTGGAGATGGTTGATCGATAACATTCGACCAGCACTAAGAAAGACTTGACACGCATGACATTGATCACCACCCAGTGATCAATCAATTGTGGTTATTAACCTCTTTATCATATGAATATCATCATAACGCTTTCAGAATAGATTGATATTAAACCTAAATACAAGTTGATTCTTACTTGATCTATCTCTTTTTTTTATACCTTCATGGATAATGAATATCATCAAATAGTTCTTAAAGATCATCTTCTTCATCATATGTAACTAACTAACTAAATAGATTTCTATGTTATATTAATGATGGAGTTAAATAACCTGAAGCAATATAGATCATTAGGTTATTCAAATTAACACTCTTTTTTGTTGTTGTTTTAATCATTTACTTGGATTAAGATAAAAACTGGGAATGAAGATAATAAAAAGAAGGAAAGAAGAAATCACCCGCTGTTCAATCGATTGTAAATTGATAAACAATTAATTTCATAGTTGAAATCATAAGTCAATTGAAGACAGACCACCATGGAAAACCTGGACGGTGGTTTCGCCCTAGTACGGGACTCCTCAGCAGCGTACATCCACGATCTCGCCATGCGAGATCGTCCAGTGCTTCCAGGTTTTCCATGGTATCAATCAACATATGCTCACTAGTGACTGGCTTCAAGAGGTATTTCCTGGAGTTCCAATAAGAAGCAGTGACCAGTGGAGTTCAATCGGGTCTGTTTTGAGTTAGTAACTCACTGAAGACAATGATGGACAGTCGCATGATTTCGTGGATTAGTTTAAGTTAAACATTAACACCGTTGGATGTTGGCTCAATGATCTAAATGTTGAGTGCTAGCGCACGAGACTGATAGGTCCTGGGTTCGAATCTCATGAAGCGGAATCATGAGTGCGCATTGTTGAGGAGTCCCACAGTAGAACTGTAGGGCCAGTGAAATTTCACTGAGCCCTAGCCAAATCATCCGACAGTTGGTTCACTGAATATTGATCAGATCATCGATCCCTGTCAAAGTCAAGGACAACCGACACACATCAGTTAGTGGTATATCATGGACTGGCCCATGCGATGATGATCTCACTATCTCCTCTGTACTCATTCTTACTAATATATTTACATAATCACGCCCTTTGTGTTATACTGTCTTTAAAGCAGACATAGTATTTTAACACGTCGAATGGGGTAATTCACGAGGTGTGACTTCGTAGTTAGCTGGTTCTTTACACCGTTCCCATCTAATTCAAGTAGGCCTCAAATCATTCGACATAGACTATCAACGTTGATGGTCTGCAGAGCGAAACGGCCGTCTATTACTTTCAGGTTCTCCATTATGGCTTAGCTTCAAATGACTCATGGTTTCAACTACACAATTACCAAAATCTTCACAATCCCCCCCCTTTTGAAAACAATTAATTGCAAACACTGAAAGATAGTGAAGTTCCAATGTAACTTGACTGTTTATTCTTAGAATCAATGGTAAATTAAAAGGGAACTTTAAAGAAAAAAAAGATTATTACAATGCACTATAATGTCAGGGAAATACTTCTTACCGAATTGTATCTCTATTTAAAATGAGGGTGTATTTGTCTTGATTGATGAATATATTGAACTTATAGACTATATGATTTTCTAAATACTAAACATAAATCATTGTTCATTGTTAGTCAACTGCTAGTGTAATTCTTTACTAACTTTGAATATTAATGAAGGAAATATTAAGATAGTAGTTCGAGGTAGTCAACAGGGAACCGTGGACTCGGGTTTCGTGCAATTTGACAATCGTCAGCAAGGTGTACCTGTAATCTTTAGGAAATTGATGCTCCTTGATAGATTCGATCCTATGTTACCCTTCTTCACAATCAGAGATGTTATCACTGAGCTATTCGAGCCGCGACTGACCTCCTGTAGAGTTGAGATGTATTTACAATTGATTAATCACTGGGTGATGATCACTATCATGTCTATATTTTCTTTTGTTCTTATTTCATAAAAAAGTGGCAAGTATTATTTGGAACAAATACAATTATGATGAATTACATACATATTTCCACAGCTGTATTTGGTAATTTTAACTTTAGTTGAAACATACAACTAACTTACCATTGTAGACCATCAACGTTGATGATCTATGTCGAATGGTTGGATGCCTACTTGAGTTAGACGGGAACGGTGTAATGAACAAGCTAACTTCGAAGTCACACCTCGCGATCAGCACCTTCCGTGGATTGCCCCATTGACGCATCAATGGACCATGGATGTTCTGAAGACTGTACAATACAAAGGACGTTATTACAGGAATATATTAGTTAAAGTAGATACAAGTGAAAGTGGAACCACTACCGCATGGGCTAGTCCATGGTGTATGATTAGGTGATGCGCGTTAATTAACCTTGTCAGGGATCGATGATCTGTTCGATATTCAGTGACCTAACTGCCGGATGATTTGGCTAGGGTTTAGTGACATTTCAATGGCCCTACACCATGTTATATTTGCTACAATCTCCTTGTTTTTTTATAATCCTGTTCTAATTGACTATAAATCAAATGCTGTAGGCAGTATTGCATATCCAATACTTTTAATAGTTTTTTTTCAAGAGTTTAATTTATAATTCCGTTACATTGTACTATATGCTTTCAGAAGTCAATTACATGTTATGATAACTAACTGTAATGTTAAGTCAGCCAGTAACTAGCCTTATTTAAGATGAAGCTATAATACCTACTTACTTACACCCGTTACACCTCATAGAGGAGCATAGGCCACCAACAACCATCCTTCATCCAAATCTGTTCAGAGCAGTCCTTTCCAGTTATTTTTATTTGCTATTCATCCTTTTCATATTTACTTCAAGTCCTATACTCAGTGTATCTTTTAGTTTCTCTCTTTTCCCTCCTTTTTCCCTCAGGATTTCAAGTTAGTGCTTGCCTCTTGATGCGGTTTGATGATGAACTCGTCTGTAGCACTTTTAGGGATACTGCCGGGTCCCAAGCCCGGGTAGAGGAGGAAGGTTGAGCATAGGGTCAGCATACTCATCCCGTATGAAACAACCTTGATTAAAAAGAGCGCTAACCAGATACGCATCCCAAACATCCTGGCATTGTTGCTCAGTGCTACCAAAAGACTCTGCATCTCTTCAGCATCTTCACCAAACAGGAAAATATCGTCTGTGTATTCTGACTTGACAAGTGAAACTCTTGGAAGGAGATCAATTCCCGAAAGTTCAGTCGACGTGAACGTCACTTTCAGTAGTAGTAGATCTATGATGAAATTAAACAAAAATGATGATGGTGGATAGCCTTGTCGGATACCACTTGAGGTTGTAAAATCAGATGACAGTTCGCCATGAGCTCTCACTCGACTGGTATTGTTGGAGTTAAGAGCCTTCACAAGGTTTATGTACTTCTGAGGCACACATTTCAATGACAGACACTGCTACAGAACCTCTCGGTCTACAGAGTCAAATGCTGCTTTCAAGTCATATTATATCGTGTGAACTCGTAATATATATGAACGTGCAATTAGAGAGGTAGTGGATTTTATTGATCGGACGCAAATGATACTTGAAATCGTACGAGCAGTCTTGATTGCGTATCGGCCCTGCTATATGCCTAGCCCAGCCAGTTAAGTCCAGAACACAAATAACAGCCTCGGCAATATGAATCATTATTCACAAGCATACTGGGTTTATATACAAACCAAACAGACCACATTATACCAAAAAATAGAAAAATAATATTTGTACAATAATTGGCCAAATGTGGCTGTGGATAGGGGGGAAAGTAATCAATAATAATAGTTCAAAGGTCAAAATAAAGGTTATGATAAGAGGAACACGAATACGATTAGGTCAGTTATTTAACAACTATACAATAGGAAATAAGCATATTACATTTGTCCATAAATAGACCTCAGATTTACCATTCATAATTCACCAGGGGATATAACAAGTCAAGAAAAACTATCATTGTCTGACGCCAATAAGCATGCTTGTGTTCTATTCGCTAGTATGGATATAAATATAGCTTGGTTGAGAACCTTGTGGAGTTTAATTGAATAGTTATATCACTGAAACCAATTATTGGGGGAAACTTCTTACATGTTGAACTGATCTCGACAATTCCGCCAACCGATAAGTAATTTCTATTCCTTAAAAATACGATAAGAAATTAAGTGACGACATTAAGAATACTGAGAAGTTTATATTATTTAAATCTAATCTAATTATCATATTTCTTTATATTTGTGATGGAATCTTTCACGTAACTGACAAGCATCATCGATGAACAAAGAGAGTCCGATGCAGACTTATAGTGAGGATCGCTGTAGCGAAGACAGCATTCCTACTGTTAAAGAACATAAGGAACTCAAAACAATTGTCTACAAGTCAATATCAAACTCACAATCTTCAATACGAAAGTCAAGATAGTTCTAACGTAAGGAGCTGAAACGTGGAGAACTAATACAACCATCATCAAGAAGGTACAAGTATTTATAAACTATTGTCTACACAAGATACTTAACATCCATTGAGCGGATACTATTAGCAACAGTCTATTGTGGGAGAGAACAAACCAGCTTCCATATGAGGAGGAAATTTGGAAAAGACGATGGAAGTGGATAGGACACACATTGAGGAAATTGTCAAACTGCATCACAAGGCAATCTCTAACTTGGAATCCTGAAGGGAAACGAAAAGGAGGAAGAACGAAGAACACACTCGTTTGAGAATTGGAAGCAGATATGAAAAGGATGAATGTTAACTGGAAAGAACTAGAAAGGATTGTCGAGGACAGATTTGAATGGAGAATGTTGATGAGTGGCTTATACTCTTCCACGAGTGGTAACAGGTATAAATTAGTAGGACTAAAGAAAAGTGTTAAACAATTCAGTCATTCAAATTCATTTGATCTAATTTTAATTAAATCATTACAACTCATGCATAGATGGATAATTTAATGATTATGCTGATCAACATTGTAATAATGATGATCACTTGAATGTTTAAAGATCATGACCCCTTTAATCTTTAGTCAGTTTGTTGAAGCGTGGTAGAATATTTTAATGAGATATGAAATCAATCAAGTTCATCTAAAGAATAAGATAGAAAATAAAGTGGAAAAAATGGATAACATGATATGGTATCTGAGTTAGTCACTATCTTGGATTTGTGAATATGTCCATGTGAACAACATTTCGAAAGGTTGAGGTTCTCGATGAAAGGGGTTCTCCACGAAAAAGGGTGAGGTTAATAATAAAGGACTAAAGTGAAAAATTTTAACAGTTGAATTCATGAGTTGATCAAAGCTAGATCACCATGGATAACCTGGAAATACTGGACGGCCGTTTCATCCTGGTATGAGACTCCTAAGCAGTGAGCATCTACGATCCCACTCGTGGGACTCGAACCCAGGACATATGTTCCCGCGCGAACGCTTAACCTCTAAACCACTGAACCGGCCGTCATCCAACGGTGTTAATGTCTAACTTCAACCAATCCACGAAAAAAAAATTAAACTGGAATGTAAAACAGTTTCACCATATAAACAAACATGGAAAATGAAATATAGATGTAGAGAAAAACTTAGTATGTAAACGAGTAAATCATGATTAGGGAAATTATGTAATAAGCAAAATATTTGGAATCGAGAAATTCAAAGTATTAAATTATAGGCAAACAAATATATAGTTAAAATAATGAGTCAATTGAAGCCAGACTATCATGGAAAACCTTGAAACATTGGACGGCCAACTCATCCTATTGTGGGACTCCTCAATGGCAGTGCGCATACACGATCCTACCTCTCGAGATTCGAACCCAGGATCTATCAGTTTCGCACGCGAAGGCTTTACCACTAGACCACTTAGCCGGCTAACATCCAACGGTGTTAATGTCTAACTTCAACTAATCCACGAAATTGAGTGACACTATCCACCACTATCTTCAGTAAGTTACTACCTCACAACAGACCCAATTGAATTCCACTGATCACTGCTTTCCACTAGAATTCCAGGAAATACCCCTTGAAGCCAGTCACTAGTGACTAATGATTTCAACTCTAGGAAATAATGAATTCCCCTTAAGGGAATAAACTAATAACAAATCCTAACTCGAAGATGATTTTGTTTATGTTTCCATTCTACAAGTAAATTCGGATTAGATTAATTGAATTGGAATATAATTAGTTTAATGAAGACAAACACACACACACAAATGATTCACCATCTACATTCCCTGTTTATATTTTATAGATAATCTTTATTCTATTTGTCTTATATCTTGAATCATTGTGAAACAATCTAAGTTAGATCATCATTGAAAACCTGGAAGACTTGAACGATCGTTTAGCTGTAGTGCAGAATATCTCGTCAGTGCATATCTGGGGATCGAACTATGGGCTTTCTGTATCAAGAGCGAACACATAGTTATTTGACGTTAAGATCTAGAGTTTAAGTGTTCATGTATGAGAATGAAAGTCTTGGATTCGAGTCCAGCATGCACGCTCATGAATATGCATTGCTAAAAAGTCCCTTTACTAGGTCTAAAGAGCCATCCAGCATTTCCTGGTGCATATCTGGGGATCGAACTATGGACTTTCTGTATCAAGAGCGACAACTTAGTCATTAGAGGCTAAGATTTGGAGTTTAAGCGTCCGTGTGTGAGACCGAAGGCCCTGGGTTCGAGTCCCGCATGCAAGCTCATTGATGTGCATTTTCTGAAGAGTCCCTTTACTAGGGTTAAACAGCCATCCAGGATTTCTAGTCTTCAATAGTGATCTAACATTGATCGGTTCATAATTTCATTCTCATTCAAAAATCTTCACAATCTTATATTAACAAAAATATTTTAATTGTCTTACTCTATAACAGTATGAAGAATTCCAACTGCGGTACATTTTGTATCAAGTCCTATGCTGATAGCAAGTGACTGATTTTTAAACTTTAAAAGAGTAAAATTTGCAATCTAAATAGAATTATATGAATCCAGTTTGCAAAAAATGGTCCATCAGGGTGTTTGGTACCTGAGTGGTTGTGTCACAGGATTGGGCTGTACTGTTCGGATTGTAGCGTTGAAGCCTATATAGTGTCTGGTTCTCCTATAGGGCGGAATTGAGCTGTACTGCTTGGGTTAAGCCTGGTCAGTGTCTACTTACTTACTTACTTACGCCTGTTACTCCCAATGGAGCATAAGCCGCCGACCAGCTTTCTCCAACCCACTCTGTCCTGGGCCTTCTTTTCTAGTTCTTTCCAGTTCTTGTTCATTCTTCTCATGTCTGTCTCTATTTCTCGGTGTAATGTGTTCTTTGGTCTTCCTCTTCTCCTTCGACCTTCAGGATTCCATGTGAGGGCTTGTCTTGTGACACAATTGGATGATTTCCTCAAAGTGTGCCCAATCCACTTCCAGCGCTTCTTCCTGATTTCTTCCTCCACTGGAATCTGGTTTGTTGTCTCCCACAGTAACTTGTTGCTGATAGTGTCTGGCCATCGGATCCGAAGTATCTTGCGTAGACAGCTGTTAATAAACACTTGTATCTTCTGGATAATGGCTTTCGTAGTTCTCCACGTCTCTGCCCCATACAGAAGAACTGTCTTGACATTTGTATTGAAAATTCTAACCTTGGTGTTGGTTGACAATTGTTTTGAGCTCCAGATGTTTTTCAGTTGTAGGTATGCTGCTCTTGCTTTGCCGATCCGCGCCCTCACATCTGCATCTGATCCACCGTGTTCATCAATGATGCTGCCCAGATATGTAAAGGTTTCCACATCTTCCAAAGCTTCTCCGTCAAGTGTAATTGATTGGTGCATGTTGTATTGTATCGGAGAGTCTTGCTTTTCTCTTTGTTTATATTGAGACTTACTGCTGCTGAGGCTGCTGCCACACTGGTCGTTTTCTACTGCATTTGTTGTTGCGTGTGTGATAGAAGAGCCAGATCATCCGCGAAGTCTAAATCGTCAAGCTGCATCCTGCCTGTCCACTGTATCCCGTGATTTCCTCCAGATGTTGACGTCTTCATAATCCAGTCGATCACCAGGAGAAAGAGAAAGGGTGAGAGTAAGAAACCTTGTCTAACACCGGTCTTTACTTCAAACGAGTCAGTGAGTTGTCCTCCGTGGACGATTTGGCAGTTTAGTCCATCATAGGAGTTCCGTATGATATTGACTATCTTCTCAGGCACGCCGTAATGTCGAAGAAGCCTCCATAGTGTCGTCCTGTCCACGCTATCAAATGCCTTCTCGTAGTCGATGAAGTTGATGTACAGTGATGAATTCCATTCGATTGATTGTTCCACAATGATCCGCAGAGTTGCGATTTGATCTGTGCACGATCTATCCTTACGAAATCCAGCTTGTTGATCTCGAAGTTGGGCGTCCACGGAATCCTTCATCCTGTTTAACAATACTCTGTTGAAGACTTTTCCTGGTATTAAGTGAAGAGTGATGCCCCTGTAGTTGTCGCACTTGCTCAGATCGCCTTTCTTTGGTATCTTGATCAGAAGTCCTTTTTTCCAGTCTGTTGGTACATGTTCTTCGTCCCAAATCTTACTGAAGAGGATGTGGAGTATCTTGGCAGTTGATGTTACATTTGCTTTCAGTGCCTCTGCCGGGATGTTGTCTGGTCCCGCTGCTTTGCCACTCTTGATTTGTCTAATGGCCATGCTGATCTCTTCAATTGTTGGTGGGCCAATATCGATTGGGAGGTCCGTGGGTGCTGCTTCGATGTTGGGTGGGTTCAGTGGAGCTGGTCGATTCAAGAGTTCTTTGAAGTGTTCTACCCACCTGTTTCGTTGTTCTTCAATGTCAGTGATTACTTTGCCTTCCTTGCTTTTCACTGGTCTTTCTGGCTTACGGTAATTTCCAGCAAGTTTCTTTGTTGTATCATACAGTTGTCTCATGTTTCCCTCTCTTGCAGCCTTTTCCGCTGTCGTTGCTAAATCTTCCACATATTTACGTTTGTCGGTTCTGATGCTCCTCTTCACTTGCTTGTTTGCCTCTGTGTATTCGGCTTGTACCTTGGCTTTTTCCACTCTGGTTCGGCTGATATTGATTGCTGCCTTCTTGTTCCTCCTTGCTTCAATCTTATCCAGTGTACCAACAGTGATCCATTCCTTGTGATGGTGCCTCTTTTGGCCCAGAACCTCTTGACATGTTGAAACGATTGCCTCCTTGATACCTTTCCAGCTGCTCTCTATGGTGGTTCCCTCTCCATTGAGTAGGTCATGAAAGGCCTCGAACCTGTTGCTGAGGGCTATGTTAAATTCGTTGAGTTTGTCAGCATCTCGAAGAAAGGCCGTGTTAAACTTTTGTGATGTTGTCCGCGCCATTGTCCAGTGCTTCTTGAGTTTTAGTTTCATCTTGGCGACCAGCAAATGGTGATCGGATGCTATGTCAGCTCCTCTTCTGGTTCTCACATCCTCCATCGTCCTCCTGAACTTTTTGTTGATACAGACATGGTCGATTTGATTTTGTGTAGTGTGATCCGGTGAAATCCAAGTGGCTTTGTGTATGTTTTTGTGTGGGAATATGGTGCCACCTATGACCAGTTTATTGAAGGCACATAGGTTCGCAAATCTCTCACCGTTTTCGTTCCTTCCTCCCAGTCCATGTTGTCCCATGACGTCTTCGTATCCAGTGTTGTCCTTTCCAACCTTGGCATTGAAATCTCCCATTAGAATGGTCAGGTCCTTGGTTGGGCACTTCTCGAAGATTGACTGCAGCCTATCGTAGAATTGGTTTTTAGCGTCTTCATCGTTGTCGTTGGTCGGCGCATAGCATTGGATGATGTTCATTGTAATGCCCTCTCTCTTTGTTTTGAAGGAGGCTTTGATGATCCTCGGTCCATGAGATTCCCATCCTATAAGTGCATTTTGTGCTTTTCTAGACAGCATCAATGCAACTCCTTGTGTATGTGGGGCATTTTCTTCTTCATGACCGGAGTATAACAGAAGTTCCCCTGAAGACAGTCGTTGTTGTCCAACCTGCGTCCAATGTGTTTCACTGATTCCAAGCACTTCCAGGTTGTATTTCCTCATTTCCGCAGAAATTTGGAAGACTCTTCCGGTCTCCCACATTGTCCGGACATTCCATGTACCTATAAAAATTGTCGCTCTGGTTGTAAGAAGGTGCATCGGCCTCATGACTTCCGAAGGAACTCGGCTTTCATCATGAGACGTCATTTTTCCTTCTACTCCCAGGGCAGAGTTTGAATGGTTTGAATGATTTTTTCTGGTTAGCGTTTTTTTAGCGAGTTGATTTTCTACGGGATGGGGTCGCTAACCCCATGTCCAACCCTCCTCCTTTACCCGGGCTTGGGACCGGCAGTAGCCCCTGGAGGAGCTACAGGTGGAGTTTGGTCAGTGTCTAGCCCTCCTGTTAAACGGGATTGAGCTGTACTGTTTGGGTAGCCACGTGAAAGTCTGGATGGTGTCTGGTTCTCCTGAAAACCAGTGAAAGATTACCCTGGCCCATAAGGGTATATTATATAAGTTTGCAAAAAATAGTACATCTTAGATATCATCGAAACTTTTGTAAAGCTGTATAAAAGAAATTTTTCTAAGAATATCCATTTGCCTACACTGTTCATTTATATCAGAACAGGGTTATACAATTCGGATAGCTCTCACAAAATGAACAACTAACTTAGTATTAAGTATTGTAAAGCTAGAATTAAAAAATTTGTATCAGTATGGGGTTTTGAAGATTGTTAAGTTCTTGATCGAGATCATGAATCGATTGATGTTAGACCATCATTGAAAATCTGTAAACACTGGACGGACATTTCATCGTAGTACGGGACTCTTTAGCAGTACGCTCACGGGATTCGAACCCAAGATCTTTGGTCTCGCGAGCGAACACATAACGTCTAGACCCCTGAGCTGGCACCCGGTAGTATTACTGTCTAACTTTAACCAACCCTCGAAACTGCGCAACCATCTTCCATTGTCTGAGGTAGATAGATACCCGTCTCTATTTGACATGGATTAGCTCCACTGGTCACGGCTTCTCGTTAGAACTTCGAGAATTTCTTCCCGAAGCTCGTCACTAGTGAGCACATGGCCGTCCAATGCTTCCAGGTTTTCAATGGTAGTCTAACATCAATCGATTCATGATCCCGATCAAAATACTCAATTATGTTTGTTAACAGCCCGATGTGATCATATACTATTATGAAAAAGTTACAAGCTATCATGAAGTTTATTGCCGCAAATTGAAAATTGAATCAGTATGGTGAATAGTGTAAAAAAGATATGCGATTACAATAGAATTAGTGCTTCAAGTATATTGTAAGGCCAGTGAAATATCACTGAGCCCTAGCCAAATCATCCAGAGGTTGGGTCACTGAATATCGAACAGATCATCGATCCCTGTCAAAGTCAAGGACAACCGACACTCATCAGTTATTGGTATACCATGGACTGGCCCATGCAATGATGGTCTCACTATCTTCTCTGTACTCATTTTTACTAATATATTTTTGTAATAACGTCCTTTGTGTTGTACGATCTTCAAAGCATCCATAGTATCTTGATACGACAAAGGGGTAATCTATGTTAGGTGGTGACCGCGACGTGTGTCTTCAACGTTAGCCATGGGTCACATCATTACTGTCTAACTCAGATAGGCCCCCAATCATTCGACAGATATCATCTACGTTGGTGATCTATTATATTATTTATTAAGAAAAAGTTGTCATAAGAGCAAGAAATGGTCGAAAACATTCACGGATGAAAATGAATGATGGTTAATTGTGTTTGAAAGACTTTACTGTAAGTTAAATGAACCCATATCCTAAGTTGAAAATATTTCCCATTATATTAAATGAATCTAATGGGATAATTTGAATAATTTTTTCTAATTAGTGTATTTTTTTAGCGAGTTGGTTTTCTATGGGATGGGGTCGCTAACCCCATGCCCAACCCTCCTCCTTTACCTGGGCTTGGGACCGGCAGTAGCACCCGGAGGAGCTACAGGCGGAATCCTGAAGGCCAAAGGAGAAGAGGAATACCAAAGGACACATTACACCGAGAAATGGAGACAAACATGAGAAGAATGAACAAAAACTGGATAGAACTAGAAAGGAAGGCTGAAGACAGAGTGCGTTGGAGAATGCTGGTCGGTGGCCTATGTTCTATTGGGAGTAACAGGCGTAAGTAAGTAAGTAATGGGATAATTTATCATAGTATTGTTAGTTTTATTCTGGGAATTCTTTACTATATTCAAACATTGAAACTGTTCAATCTAATTATATACAGATGGGGTCGTACTCAAAGTGAGGAGAAAAGAAACATATAATGAATTCATTCAAATGAAAGTATCTTGCATGTTTCTTTACAAAGCAACAATTCAAGTAAGCAAAGATGGACAGTGGCTAGCAGTGCAATCCAGGACGCGCGTTTCGTCCTATCTGGGACTCGTCAGATGGATGTACCTTCATCTCAGAATTGATGTTCACTCTGGGACTCAAACCCAGTACCTTTCGCTTCAAACTCCATCGCGTTATCCACTCGGCCACTGAGTCCTGATAGACACTTGCTTGTGAGATGGGGTGAAGTTTAAATTCATTTAGTATTGTTTGTTTGAATCTTCCCATCGATGTGTTTGGACTGCAACTGGTCAGTCTCTAATTGGCATATGTGCATACTGTGCGTATTGCTA